>NW_027514669.1:0-25000 GCF_048772815.1 Callospermophilus lateralis | reverse complement strand
AGCAGGGCAGAGTTGGTCTTACAATATAGGAATGTAGGTGATCTTCCACCTTCTGAGAACCTCAAAGATCCATGGAGAAATGATCCTTGGAGAAGATTTATGCAGCTATGTAGGACCTGAGAGAGCAATAGAAATCTTCCATGGCAAACAACCTGGTCAGGATGAATTGATGGGTCTAAATCAGCCTCTCTCTTCTTATTGTAGAGAAGTTGGAAGAAACCAGGCCTGTGTGGAGAGCTGTTCCCGGGTGCCTAAGGTTGATATTCCATTCTAACTTCTGAATGTGTCACAGGATGTTGGGGCAGCCTTCATCTCATGGGAACCTTGGAAGCAACTGTTAGGACAAAGTGGTTTTCAAGGCAGTGACCTCATTCAGTTCCTGAAGGAAGTGACCTCTTCTCACTTCCTTGGTGATGGAATTCTCTGAACTTGGGATCCAGGAAGCCAGGCACCCAGAGCCAGACCCAGTCCTAGTCCCATTGGGCTAACTTGTTTGCTTTTCCCAAGAACAGAGTCAGTCTTTCTTGGTACCTACTGATGTGAGGATGGCCAAATGCCAGCAGATCTCTGAAGAGGTACCTTCCCTGAGAAAGCAGGTAGTGGCTCACCGCTGTCTCCTGACAACTTCACAGAGTTGGCCAAGCAGACCAGATCTGAGACAGGACAGGCCATTTCGGGGGAACATAATATGGCCCACCAGTCAGAAGACACTCTGGATAGTCACAGACCTACTTGGGGGAAGGAGGTGGCTTTGCCGTTGTGGGTGTGAGTTTGTGGTTCTTTTCTCATGTTCTGAGAATAGGTAGGAAAGGCGTTTTTTTTTTTTGGTGTGGAGTGGACTGTTTCTAGTAAGTCCTTTGACATTGTGAGGGTTTCTATGTCTGTGTATCCCACTGTATCTATGGTTGTAGACATTAGAAAAGAGAATGCACCAATGAACTTGTTTTCTCTAGTAGAAAGCTTCCCCACATTAATACTGCCCAATTGATTAATGGACTTCACTTTGCCTTATGGATGGGCAACACCTACTGTCTTCTTAAGTTACTCTTTTCTTCGTGAATTCTGGCCACTCTACAGAATACGCTCATGGTTTTGTGTCCCAGATATGTAACACCACAAGGCTCTGTGACATGGCCATGTACTGGATAGCTGAAGAGAATGAGAGCATCTCAGAAAACTCAGATATCAGTGTGACCAGTAAAGTCTCAGTGAAGAAACCCTTCTTGGGCCATTTGCTTACTTCTGATTCAATTACCCTGAATGTCAGGAAGGTCTTTGCCTCATGCCAACCCTTTGTGAAGCCTGAAGAAAACTGTTTTCATATGGAAATGAATGGGCTTCACCTGTGGCTCTTTGCTTAATTGCTTTGGAATGGGATGTGTCTGAATCAGTCTCTGGTCCTTGTGTGAGGCTGTGACTTAGATTCTCAGCACCCAATGGATCTGAATAAAAATCCCATGTGCTTCCCAAACCGAAATGGCCAAAAGAGAAGTCATTGTGGATGAATTTTTTTGCCTTCTTGTTTTAGGTTCCTGACCTCCATCAAGTGAGAATAGGGATCCTTTGGATTAAATGAGTTCTTCAAATCCCTGCAGAGGCTAGCCCATATTTGCTTGGGTTTTCTCATGACTACAAATCACTTAAAGAATCCATACCTCACAGCCAGTAGGCCTCCAATTGGAGAAGCGGAACACTTTAACAGCAGGAATATTTGATCACTCCTGGTTCACAGGAGGAGTGTCCAGGCCACCATGATTTTAGGCAAATGATGGGCAAGTGAGCTTATTTTGGACACTTTCTTAGGCTGTGCCCCTCATAGAAATCTCCAGCCAGAGGTTATGATGAGTGTCTTTATGGAAGAAGATGAGGGCCCTGTGGGAGTGTTTTGATTTTAATTGCGGTCATTTTTGTGGTGGTTGGAAAGAATGACTGGGTCCACCTGAGCTTGAACTCTGGTGTGATTCCCCTTAGAGACTGAGTTCTAGAACTGAACTCAGAGAAGTATTGCCATGAATCGTGTTTAGATTTTAGAAGGCCATGCATGAGACTAACCCATGAAAACTGAGATCTAGGCCCAGGGTGTCTTTCCACAAAACAATGGGAATCTCAGGCAGGATATCACATGATTTTATTCTGAAAGATTGGCAGGTATAGTTGAGAGTCAAAACACACATGGACCTCACATTGTAGACCTCAATTTGCCTGGCTTCAAGTGACCTTTTGGCAACTCTTTGAGAAGCCTTGCCTGTGAGTGTTCTCCAAAGCTTTCATTGAAATGAGCTTTCTCAACACTTAATGGTTCCTGAATGATTTGAAACCCACAGTGCCTCCAACTTAATCTTTGAAAAATGGCTAGATAAATACTATGAAATTTTTGAAATTCCCTTGACCAGGTGGCACTGGAGAAACTTTGGAAGTCCTGTGGTTGATCATGTGTATACCAGAGAATGCCTTGTTTTACTGGGTTTTATGTAAATGGTGTAGAACAGAGATGCCAGTAATTAGTATCCTGCTGAGTAGTGGGCCTAGAGCAGTGGTGGGCAGGTGTGTGATAAAACACCATGGTGGGGCCATGTGGATCGGCCATTGGCTTCCAAATGGATTATGACTGACATAGTGCAGAAATCAGACACTTATATGTAAAGGCATTTTTTATATGGAGAGGTTTCAGGGCAATGTTCAGAATCAGTTAACTATGGTTATTGGGTCAAGCTATGTTGGATAGAAGCATGGTTGGTGCATTCTCCTGCAGACCCTGACCCACCACACGTGACAGAACTCCCTCCAGCACTGTATTCTAGTAGAACTCCTTGTATTTGGTGAAGCAAATACCAAATTCCCAGTGCAGCAGCAAGAAACACCACGAAAAGTGGAGGATGACCAGATGTCTTCAGAGTCCACACGAGGAGACACTTAGCCTCCGGTGGCCACAGTTTACCTACAAAGAGAGAATTCAGCACTGCTGCCTCATGGTCGTTGGAATATAAGAAACCATGTCTTCCAGGTCACATAGATGCAGACCCATCTTTGATGGTCTCACTACAAAGGAAGTTAAAGCTCATGACAACAACATATATTTCAAGTGCCCAACCTCAGAGGCAGTTTCCCAAGAAGTCTTAGGCCAGCAGAGCTCCATGTTTGTGGAGTGTTTACCCTGTTCTTTACTTTTGGAAACTCCTCTACCACCTCCAAGGTTGTGAACTCCCGAGCATATTCCATTCCAGATATGTATTCACAGATTTTCACACTTTTCTACTCTAATTGTGTCTTACTTGGGCCAAGCTAATATCAAGGCATTGTTCTGAATGTGAGTGGAAAGATTTTTGTGTAACACATATTTACATACACATTCGATTCATTTTTCAATTTTCTATTTGAAATACTGAAGCCCTGAAACTAACACATACCCTACTATACTCTGACTTATAATTCTAATATGATGGTGAAAAATAACCCAAACAGAATAGAAATACAAGCAGTTCAGAGGAGGCATGGTGTATTGTTACAATTGCCTTTTGCATTATATAGTGTAGGAGTTATAAATCTAGTCATTTTTTTGTTGAAATAGTTCTACATGTGTTTTTAAAATTAAAAAATATGTGAATTCCTGTCTCCCTTTCTCTGTAGCCTATTCAGCACATGTATTTTTATATGCACATATAGAATTCTACCTGGTACCACACGTACATACTTGTGAGGTAACTGAATTGGCAGATGCAAATTGTGAGAAAGGATAACTCCTCCTAAATGCTGTTGGAACTGAAAATTCAACCTATGGGTGAGCTTCCTAGTTGAATAACATTATACATTAATCCATGTTCAGTAAAATGAATATTTTTCGATCTGTGGATTATATATATTTCATGATGAATTTCGATTGGCATATATATTGCTACTTTTTTTCTTTTATTGGTTGCTCAAAACATTAAAAATCTCTTGACATATAATATTTCATACATTAGTTTCAAGTGGCTTATGAACTCCCATTTTTAGCCCAAATAGAGATTACAGAATCACATCGATTACACATCCACATTTTTACATAATGCCCTATTAGCTACTGTTGTATTCTGCTACCTTTCCTATACTCTACTATCTCCCCTCCCCTCCCTTCCTATCTTCTCTTTTTCCCCCATCTACTGTAATTCATTTCACTCCATGTTTATTTTCCCATTCCACTCACAACAATATGTAATTTTGTGTAACAATGAGGGTCTCCCTCCATTACCATGAAATTTCCCTTTTCTCTCACTTAGCCTCCCACCTCATGTCTCTGTTTAAAGTTAATCTTTTCTTCCTGCTATTGCTCCCTGCTCTGTTCTTAGTTGCTCTCATTATATCAAAGAAGACATTTGGTATTTATTTTTTAGGAATTGGCTATCTTCACTAAGCATAATCTGCTCCAGTGCCATCCATTTTTCTGCAAATTTTATGATTTTGTCATTTGTTAGTGCTGCGTAATACTCCATAGTGTATAAATGCCACATTTTTTTTATCCATTCATCTATTGAAGGGCATCTGGGTTGGATCCACAGTGTATCAATTGTGAATTGTACTGCGATGAAAATCCATGTGGTAGTATCCCTGTATTACTCTCTTTTAAGGTCTTCAGGGAATAGTCAGAGAAGGGCAATAGCTGAGTCAAATTGTGGTTCCATTCACAGCTTTCCCAGGAATCTCCATACTGCTTTCCAAATTGGCCACACCAGTTTACAGTCCCACCAGCAATGTACAAGAGTATCTTTTACCCCACATCCTTGCCAGCACTTGTTGTTGTTTGACTTCATAATGGCTACCAATTTACTGGAGTGAGATGGTATCTTAGGGTGATTTTGATTTGAATTTCTCTGACTGCTAGAAATGGTGAGCATTTTATTATGTACTTGATGAATGATTGTATGTCCTCCTCTGAGAAGTGTCTGTTCAAGTCCTTGACCCATTTGTTTATTGGGTTATTTGTTATCTTATTGTCTAATTTTTTGAGTTCTTTGTATATTCTGGATATTAGGCCTCTATCTGAAGTGTGAGGAGTAAAAATTTGTTCCCATGATGTATGCTCCTTATTTACCTCTCTTATTCTTTCTCTTGCTGATAAAATCTTTTCAGTTTAAGTAGTCCCATTTGTTGATTCTTGTTATTAACTCTTGTGCTATGGATGTCATATAAAGGAATTTGGAGCCTGACCCCATAATATGTAGATCAGAGGCAACTTTTTCTTTTATCAGACACAGAGTCTCTGATTTGATATCTAGCACCTTGATCCACTATGAGTTAACTTTTGTGCATGGTGAGAGAAAGGAATTCAGTTTCATTTTGTTGCACATGGATTTCCATTTTTCCCAACACCATTTGTTGAAGATACTATATTTCCTCCATTGCATGCTTCTAGCTCCTTTATCAAATATAAAATAGTTGTAGCTTTTTGGATTAATCTCTGTGTCCTCCATTCTGTACCATTGGTCCACCCGCCTGTTTTGGTACCAGTACCATGCTGGTTTTTTTTAAATTAATTTTATTGTAGGTTGTTCAAAACATTTCATAGTTCTTCATATATCATATTTCACACTTTGATTCAAGTGGGATATGAGCTCCCATTTTTACCCCATATGCAGAATGCAGAATCACATCAATTGCACAACCATTGATTTACATATTGCCATTCTGGTGACTGTTGTATTCTGTTGCCTTTCCTATCCTCTACTATCCCCCCTCCCCCCTCCCCTCCCCTCTTCTCTCTCTACCTCCTCTACTGTAATTCATTTCTCCCCCTTATATTTTTCCTCCTTTCCCCTCACTTCCTCTTGTATGTAATTTTGTATACCCCTGAGGGTCTCCTTTCATTTACATGCAATTTTCCTTCTCTCTCCCTTTCCCTCCCACCTCTCATCCCTGTTTAATGTTAATCTTCTTCTCATGCTCTTCGTCCCTACTGTGTTCTTAGTTACTCTCCTTATATCAAAGAAGATATTTGGCATTTGTTTTTAAGGGATTGGCTAGCTTCACTTAGCATAACCTGCTCTAATACCATCCATTTCCCTCCAAATTCTATGATTTTGTCATTTCTTAATGCAGAGTAATATTCCATTGTGTATAAATGCCACATTTTTTTATCCATTCTTTTATTGAAGGACATCTATGTTGGTTCCACAGTCTTGCTATTGTGAATTGTGCTGCTATGAACATGGATGTAGCAGTGGCCCTATAGTGTGCTCTTTTTAGGTCTTTAGGGAATAGACCGAGAAGGGGAATAGCTGGATCAAATGGTGGTTCCATCCCGAGCTTTCCAAGAAATCTCCATACTGCTTTCCAAATTGGGCGCACCAATTTGCAGTCCCACCAGTAATGTACAAGAGTACACTTTTCCCGACATCCTCGCCAGCACTTGTTGTTGTTTGACTTCCTAATGGCTGTCAATCTTACTGGAGTGAGATGGTATCTTAGGGTGGTTTTTATTTGCATTTCTCTGACTCCTAAAGATGGTGAGCATTTTTTCATATACTTCTTGATTGATTGTATGTCCTCCTCTGAGAAATTTCTGTTCAGGTCCTTGGCCCATTTGTTGATTGGGTTATTTGTTATCTCATTGTCTAACTTTTTTAGTTCTTTGTATATTCTGGATATTAGGGCTCTGTCTGAAGTGTGAGGAGTAAAGATTTGTTCCCAGGACGTAGGCTACCTATTTACCTCTCTTATTGTTTCTTTTGCTGAGAAAATAACTTTTTAGTTTGAGTAAGTCCCATTTGTTGGTTCTAGTTATTAACTGTTGTGCTATGGGTGTCCTATTTAGGAATTTGGATCCCGACCCCACAGTATGTAGATCATAGCCAACTTTTTCTTCTATCAGACGCCATGTCTCTGATTTGATATCAAGTTCCTTGATCCACTTTGAGTTAACTTTTGTGCATGGTGAGAGAAAGGGATTCAGTTTCATGTTGTTGCATATGGATTTCCAGTTTTCCCAACACCATTTTTTGAAGATGCTAGCCTTCTTCCATTGCATGCTTTTAGCCCCTTTATCGAATATAAGATAGTTGTAGTTTTGTGGATTGGTTTCTGTGTCCTCTATTCTGTACCATTGGTCCACCCGCCTGTTTTGGTACCAGTACCATGCTGTTTTTGTTTCTATTGCTCTGTAGTATAGTTTGAAGTCTGGTATAGCTATACCGACTGATTCACACTTCCTGCTTAGCAATGTTTTTGCTATTCTGGGTCTTTTATTTTTCCATATGAATTTCATGATTGCTTTCTCTATTTCTACAAGAAATGCCATTGGGATTTTGATTGTCATTGCATTAAACCTATTGAGAACTTTTGTTAATATCGCCATTTTGATGATGTTAATTCTACCTATCCATGAACAGGGTATATTTTTCCATCTTTTAAGAACTTCTTCAATTCTCTCTTTAGGGTTCTGTAGTATTCATTGTATAAGTCTTACACCTCTTTTGTTAGGTTGATTCCCAAGTACTTTATTTTTTCTGAGGATATTGTGAATGGGGTGGTTGTCCTCATATGTATTTTAGAGGATTTGTCGCTGATATACAGGAATGCCTTTGATTTATGCGTGTTGATTTTATATCCTGCCACTTTGCTGAATTCATTTATTAGCTCTAATAGTTTCTTTGTAGACCCTTTTGGGTCTGCTAGGTATAGAATCATGTCATCTGCAAATAGTGATAATTTGAGTTCTTCTTTTCCTATTTTTATGCCTTTAATTTCTTTTGTCTGTCCAATTGCACTGTCCAGTGATTCGAGAACTATGTTGAACAGAAGTGGTGAGAGAGGGCATGCCTGTCTTGTACCAGATTTTAGAGGGAATGCCTTCAGTTTTTCTCCATTCAGAATGATGCTAGGCTGAGGCTTAGCATAGATATCTTTTACAATATTGAGGTATGTTCCTGTTATCCCTAGTTTTTCTAGAGTTTTGAACATAAAGGGATGCTGTACTTTGTCGAATGCTTTTTCTGCATCTATCGAGATGATCATATGGTTCTTATATTTAAGCCTATTGATGTGGTGAATAACATTTATTGATTTTCGTATACTGAACCAACCTTGCATCCCAGGGATAAATCCTACCTGATCATGGTGCACAATTTTTTTGATATGTTTTTGTATCCGGTTCGCGAGAAGTTTATTGAGCATTTTTGCATCTAGGTTCATTAGAGATATTGGTCTGTAGTTTTCTTTCTTTGGAGTGTCTTTGTCTGGTTTAGGAATCAGGGTGATGTTGGACTCATAGAATGAATTTGGAAGTTCTCCCTGTTTTTCATTTTCCTGAAATAGCTTGAAAAGTATTGGTATTAGTTCCTCTTTAAAGGTTTTGTAGAACTCTGCTGTATACCCATTTGGTCCTGGGCTTTTCTTAGTTGGTAGTCTTTTGATGGTTTATTTATTTCCTCAGTTGATATTCGTCTGTTTAGGTTGTCAATATCCTCCTAACTCAATCTGGGCAAATCATATGACTTAAGAAATTTATCGATGCCTTCACTATCTTCTAATTTATTGGAGTATAAGGATTCAAAATAATTTCTGATAATCTTCTGTATTTCTGAAGTGTCTGTTGTGATATTTCCTTTTTCATCCCATATGCGAGTAATTTGAGTTCTCTCTCTTCTTCTCTTCATTAGCGTGGCTAATGGTCTGTCAATTTTATTTATTTTTTCAAAGAACCAACTTTTAGTTTTGTCAATTTTTTCAATTGTTTCTTTTGTTTCAATTTCATTAATTTTTGCTATGATTTTAATTATTTCTTGTCTTCTACTTTTTTGCTGTTGTTTTGCTCTTCTTTTTCTAGGACATTGAGTTGAAGTATTAGATCATTTATTTGTTGGTTTTTTTCTTTTTTTAAGGAATGAACTCCAAGCAATAAATTTTCCTCTTAGAACTGCTTTCAATGTGTCCCATAGATTCCTATATGTTATGTCTGTGTTTTCATTTATCTCTAAGAATTTTTTAATATCCTCCTTGATGTCTTCTATAACCCATTTATAATTCAGTAACCTATTTTTCATTCTCCAATTGATGCATGATTTTTCCTTACTTCTTTTATCATTGATTTTCAATTTCATTTCATTATGTTCAGATAAGATGCATGGTATTATCTCTACTCCTTTATATTGTCTAAGAGTTGCCCTGTGACATAATATATGATCTATTTTTGAGAAGGATCCAAGTGCTGCTGAGAAAAAAGTGTAACTGCTTGATCTTGGGTGGTATATTCTATATATGTCAATTAAGTCTAGGTTATTAATTATGTTATTGAGTTCTATAGATTCCTTATTCAACTTTTCTTTGTAAGATCTATCCAGTGGTGAGAGAGGTGTGTTGAAGCCTCCCATAATTATTGTATGGTGGTCTATTAGACTCTTGAACTTGAGAAGAGTTTGTTTGATGAACATAGCTGCACCATTGTTTGGGGCATATATATTTATGATTGTGATGTCTTGTTGGTGTATGGTTCCCTTGAGCTGTATGTAGTGTCCCTCTTCATCCCTTTTGATTAACTTTGGCTTGAAATCTATTTTATTTGATATGAGTATGGACACTTGCGCTTGTTTCCGAAGTCCATAAGAGTGATATGATTTTTCCCAACCTTTCACCTTCAGTCTATGTATGTCTTTTCCTATCAAATGCGTCTCCTGAAGGCAGCATATTGTTGGGTCTTGTTTTGTGATCCATTCTACTAGCCTGTGTCTCTTAATTCGTGAGTTTAAGCCATTAACATTTATGGTTATTATTGAGATATGGGTTGTTCTTCCAGTCATATTGGCTTATTTATGTTACTAAACATGGTTTGTTTTCCTCTTTGATTATTCCCCCTCTTTACTGTACTCCCTCCCGTTGTTGGTTTTCATTGTTATTTTCCATTTCCTCTTCCTGCAATGTTTTGCCGAGGATGTTTTGAAGAGATGGTTTTCTAGCTTCAAATTCTTTTCACTTTTGTTTATCATGGAAGGTTTTAATTTCATCTTCCATACTGAAGCTTAATTTTGCTCGATACACAATTCTTGGTTGGAACCCATTTTCTTTCAGTGTTTCAAATATGTTATTCCAGGATCTTCTAGCTTTCAGAGTCTGTGTTGAAAGATCAGCTGTTATCCTGATTGGTTTACCCCTAAACGTAATCTGCTTCCTTTCTCTTGTAGCTTTTAAAATTCTCTCATTATTCTGTATGTTGGGCATCTTCATTATAATGTGTCTAGGTGTGGATCTCTTATGATTTTGCACATTCGGCGTCCCGTAGGCTTCTAGGATATGGGATTCTGTCTCATTCTTCAAGTCTGGGAAGTTTTCTCGTATTATTTCATTGAATAGATTGCTCATTCCTTTTGTTTGGAACTCTATACCTTCCTGTATCCCAATGACTCTTAAGTTTGGTCTCTTTATGTTATCCCATATATCTTGAATGTTCTGCTCATGGTTTCTTAACAGCTTTGCTGAGCTGTCTATGTTCTTCTCCAGTTGAAATACTTTGTCTTCATTTTCTGATGTTCTATCTTCTAAGTGTTCTACTCTGCTGGTAGTATTCTCAATTGAGTTTTTAATTTGGTTTATTGTTTCCTGCATTTCGAGGATTTCTGTTTGTTTGTTTTTTATAACCTTGATCTCCCTGTATAATTGATCTTTTGCTTCTTGTATTTGTTTATGTAATTCATTTTCGAAGTGGTCGAAGTGGTCTTTCATTGTCTGATTATGCTGTCTAATGTCTTCCTTGAGACTCCAGATAATCTGAAGCATGTATATCCTGAATTCTTTATCTGACATTCCATCTGCTGCAGATATTACCTCTTCTAAAGTTGAGTTGACCTGCATTGCTTGTGGTCCTTTCTTTCCTTGTCTTTTCATACTGATCGCGTTTCTTTCTGCTTGGTGAAACTGTTGTGTTATTGATTTTCCCCCTATATATTTATATTGCTCTTGTATAGTTGCAAAGTCTCCCTCGCAGGCTTTGGCGGTGGTTCTGCCCCTCCTCCAATTGGGGCAATGTGCCTACTACGCCGGCAGGCTGCTGTGCCTCTACTTTCGGTGGGCCTGTTCTTTCAGTGGTCACAGGTTCGCCTACCTTGCAGGCGTGAGCAGCGGCTCTGCACCTCCGCTGGCCGCTAGGCCTGTTCTGTCTGTCGTTTGCAGGTCTGTCTACCTAACAGGTGCTGGTGGCGGCTCTGCCCCTCCCCCAACCGGGGTGATGTGTCAGACGGGCCACTGGGCCTATTTTGTCAGTGGTCACGGTATCGCCTACCTTGCAGGTGGGTGGGGCAGCTGTGCCCCTCTGCAGGTTTCTGGGCCTGACCTGCCGGTGGGTCACAGGTCATTCATTTTTTAGTTCTAGTAGTTTTTGTACACCTTTTTGTGTCTTCTATGTATAGAATAATGTCACCCGAAAATAGTGATAATTTACGTTCTTATTTTCCTATTTTTATGCCTTTGATTTCTTTAGTATGTCTAATTGCTCTGGCCAGTGTTTCGAGAACTATATGGAATAGAAGTGGTGAGAGAGGGCATCCCTGTCTTGTTCCAGATATTAGAAGAAATGCCTTCAATTTTTCTCCATTCATAATGATGCTAGACTGAGGCTTAGCATAGATAGCTTTTACAATGTCGAGGTAACTTCCTGTTATCCCTATTTTTTCTAATGTTTTGAACATAAAGGGATGCTGTACTTTGTCAAATGCTTTTTTTGCTTCTATCAAGATGATCATATGGTTCTTATCTTTAAGTCTATTAATGTGGTGAATAATATTTATTGATTTCCGTATATTGAACCATCCTTGCATCCCAGCTATGAATCCTACTTGATCATGGTGCATAATTTTTTTGATGTGCCTTTGTATTCGATTCACCAGAGTTTTATTGAGGATTTTCGCATGTAGGTTCATCAGATATATTGGTCTGTAGTTTTCTTTCTTTGAGGTGTCTTTTTCTGATTTCGGAATCAGCGTGATGTTGGCCTCATAGAATGAATTTGGAAGAGCTCCCTCTTTTTATCTATGCTGAAATAACTTGAAAAGTATTGGTATTAAATCTTCTTTAAATGTTTTGTAAAACTCCGCTGTATAGCCATCCGTTCCTGGGCTTTTCTTGGTTTGTAGTCTTTTGATTGCTTCTTCTGTTTCATCCATTGACATTGGTCTGTTTAAATTGTGTGTATCATTCTGACTCAGTCTGGGAATATCATATGACTTAAGAAATTTATCGATGTCTTCACTATATTCTATTTTATTGGAATATAGGTTTTCTAAATAATTTCTAATTGTCTTCTGTATTTCGGAAGCATCTGTTGTAATATTGCCTTTTTCATCCCATATGTTAGTAATTTGAGTTCTCTCGCTTCTTCTCTTCATTAGCATGCCTAAGGGTCTGTCGAACATATTTATTTTTTCGAAGAACCACCTTTTAGTTTTGTTAATTTTGTCAATAGTTTCTTTTGTTTCAATTTCGTTGATTTCTGCTCTGATTTTAATTATTTCTTGCTTTCTGCTACATTTTTTGTTGTTTTGCTTTTCCTTTTCTAGGGCTTTGAGTTGAAGTGTGAGCTCATTTATTTGTTCGTTTTTACTTTTTTTCAGGAATGACCTCCAGGTGATGAATTTCCCTCTTAAAACTGCTTTCATTGTGTCCCATAGATTCTGATATATTGTGTCTGTATTTTCATGTATCTCTAAGAATTTTTTGATTTCCTCCTTTATATCTTCTGTAACCCACTGATCATTCAGTAACATATTGTTCATTTTCCATGTGATGTAGGATTTTTCCTTCCTTTTTTTATCATTGGTTTCCAGTTTCATTCCATTATGATCAGAAAAAATTCATGGTATTATCTCATCCCCTGTATATTTACTGAGGGTTGCCCTATGACATAATATATGGTCTATTTTTGAGAAGGATCCACGTGCTACTGAGAAAAAAGTATATCCACTTGATGATGATTGATATATTCGATATATGTCAGTTAAGTCTAGGTTATTGATTGTGATATTGAGTTCTATAGTTTCTTTATTCACTTTTGTTTGGAGGATCAGTCCAATGGTGAGAGAGGTGTGTTGAAGTCACCCATAATTATTGTGTTGTGGTCTATTTCATTCTGGAACTTGAGGTGAATTTGTTTTTTGAACATTGCAGCACCATTATTTGGTGCATAAATATTTATAATTTTTATGTCTTGTTGGTGAATGGTTCCTTTTAACAGTATATAATGTCCTTTCTTATCCCTTTTGATTAAATTAGTCTTGAAGTCGATTTTATTCGATATGAGGATGGCCACCCCTGCTTGCTTATGGGGAGCGTTGCATGGTATATTTTTTCCAAAACTTGCACTTTCAGCCTGTGTATGTCTTTTCCATTCAGATGTGTCTTCTGGAGGCAACATATTGTTGGATTCATTTTTAATCCAAGTTACCAGCCTATGTAGCATTATTGGAGAGTTTAAGCCATTAACATTTAGAGTCACTATTGATATATGGTTTGTACTGCCGCTCATGATTGATGATTCATCTTTTTTTTTTTTTTAATTTAGTTTGTTTCTCCATGATTAGCTTTTCCCCCACCCTCAGTCATTACTGAGGCACTTCCCACTGATGGTTTTGGTTGTTGATTTTCATTTCTTCTTCGTGTATTGTTTTGCTCAAGATGCTTTGCAATGCTGGTTTTCTGGCTAAAAATTCTTTTACCTTTTGTTTATCATGAAATATTTTTATTTCATCATCATACCTGCAGCTTAATTTTGCTGGATACAGAATTCTTGCTTGGCATTCATTGTCTTTCAGTGTTTGAAATACGTTGTTCCAGGATCTTCTCGCTTTCAGCGACTGTGATGAAAAATCCATTCTCAACCTTATTGGTTTACCCCTTAATGTAATCTGCCTCCTTTCTCTTAGAGCTTTTAATATTTTCTCTTTGTTTTGTATATTGGATATCTTCATACCAATGTGTCTTGGTGTTGGTCTACTGTGATTTTGTGTGCTCCGTGTCCTGTAAGCATGTCCAATTTGTATATCCATTTACTTTGTATTTCTGGAAATATTTCTGTAATTATTTCATTCAATAGATTACTAATTCCCTTGGTTTGAATCTGTGTACCTATCCAGATGACTCATTAATTTTTTTTTTAATGTTATCCCATATCTCTTGGATGTTTTACTCATGATTTTTTACCAGCCTTACTGTATTGGCTAGATTCATTTCAAGATGATATATTTTGTCTTCATTATCTGACATTCTGTCTTCTACTTGCTCCACAGTGTTAGTGATACTCTCAATTGACTTTTTAATTTGGTTTATCATTTCCTTCATTTCTAGAATTATTGTTTGATTTTTTTATAATCTCTATCTCCTGATAAAGATGCATAACTTCTTCTTTTGTCTGTTTATGTAATTCATTTTCAATGTGTTCTTTCACTGTTTGGATTTGCTGTCTCGTATCCTCTTTAAGTTTCAATTCCATCTGTCTAAGGTATTCCTTGAGTTCTTTATATGACCATTTTTCTGATGACTATAGGTCCTCCTGAATATTTTGGCTGTCCTTCGTTGTTTGTACTTATTTTCTTCCTTGATTTTTTGTGCTGCTCATGTTACTTCTTGCTCTGTTTGACTGTTGTGTTACTGCTTACACTTATAAATTTATTTGATGCTTGGAAGAAAAGATATTAGAAGGAAAGGGAAGAAGTCACTAAAGAGAATGAGAGTAGGCAGGTAGAGTTCGAGGAAGGGGAAATCAGAAAATTGAAAAGAAATGATAAGACAAAAGAAAAAATAGAAAAGAAAGAAAGAAAGAAAAAAATTTAAAAATAATGATCATTTAAAAGATGTAAATTAAAGTTTAAAATAATAATAATAATAAAATAATAATATTTAAAAAATGAAAACATATTAAAAAGTTAAAGTACAACAACAAAAAATATGAATTTACAGAAAGAATCTAAACCCCACACTCAGTAGGCCTCAAGTTGGAGAAGTAGAGCAGTATTAACGCCAGGCCTATTTTTTCACTTCTGTTTCACAGGAAGGCAGTCCAGGCAACCCTGATGTTAGGCAAATGAGGGGCAAGGGAGCTTATTTTGGACACGGACGTGGGCTGTGTACCTCATGGAAACCTCCAGCCGGAGGTTATGATGAGTGTCTACATGGAAGAAGATGAGGGCCATGTTGGGGTGTTTTGGTTTTAACTGTGAACATTTGTATGGTGGTAGGAAGAGATGACTGGGTACACCTGGGCTTGAACTCTTGTGTGATTCAACATAGACACTGAGTTCTGGAATTGACCTCAGAGAAGTATTGCCATGGATTGTGTTGGGCTTTTAGAAGGCCATGCATGAGAGTCGCCCTTGGAAAGTGAGATCTACGCCCAAGTTGGCTTTCCACAGAGCAAAGGGAATCTCAGCCAGGATATCACATGATTTTATTCTGAAAGACTTGGCAGCCATAGTTGAGAGTGAAAACACACATGGACCTCACATTGTAGACCTCAATGGGCCTGGCTTCATGTGACCTTTTGGCCACGCTTTGGGAAGCCTTGCCTCTGAGAGTTCTCCAGAGCTTTCATTGAAATGAGCTTACTCAACATTTAATGGTTAATGAATGAATTGAAACCCACAGTGCCTACAACTTCTTCCTTGAATAATGGCTAGATGAATACCATGAAATTTTTGAAATTCCCAAGACTAGGTGTCACAGGAGAACATTTGGATGTCCTCTAGCTGATCATGAGAATACAAGACATTGCCTTTATTGACTGGGTTTCATGAAAATGGTGTATAACAGAGATGCAAGTAAGTTGGAACCTGCTGAGTAGTGTTCCTAGAGCCGTGGTGGGCAGGTGTGTGATAAAATATCTCTGGTGTGGCCATGTTTATCTGCCATTGGTGTCCAAATAACTTGTGACTGACATTTTGCAGCCAGTAGACCCTTATATGTAAAAGAATCTTGTTATATGGAGAGGTTTCAGGGCAATGTTCAGAATCAGGTTGCTATGGTCAATGGGGCAAGCTATGTGGGATAGAAGCCTGGTTGGTGCATTCTCCAACAGAACCCAACCCATCACAACTGAAAGAACTCCCTACAGCACTGTGTCCCAGTTGAACTCTTTTTATTTCATGAAGCAAATACCACACTCCTAGTGCAACAGCAAAAAACACCACAAAGAGTGGAGGATGACCAAATGGCTTCACAGTCCAGATGAGGAGACACTTGCCCTCAGTGGCCACAGTTTACCTACAAAGAGAAAATTCAGCACTGCTGCCTCATGTTCATCGGAAAATAAGAAACCATGTCATCCATGTCACATAGAAGCAGACCCAGCTTTGATGGTCTCACTACAAAGGAAGCTAATGCTCCTGACAACAAAATATATTTCAAGTGCTCACCCTCAGAGGTAGTTTCTCCAGATGTTAGGCCAGCAGAGCTTCATGTTTGTGGAGTGTTTACCCTGTCCCTTACTTTTGGAAACTCCTCTACCACCTCCAAATTTGTGAACTCCTGAGCATTTTCTATAACAGGTATGTATTCACAGATTTTCTAACTCTTCTCCTCTAATTGTGTCTTACATGGGGGGAAGGTAATGCCAAGGCATTGTTCTGAATGAGAGTGGGAAGATTTTTGTGTAGCACATATTTGCATACACATTGCATACATTTTCCAATTTTCCATTCGAAATACTGAATCCCTGACACTAACAAATTCCCTTCTAGACTTTTACTTCTAATCTTAATATGATGGAGAAAAATAACCCAAACAAAATAGAAATACAAGAGGTTCACAGGAGGCATGGTGTATAGTTGGACTTGCCTTTCCTATGATAAATGGTAGGTGCTATAAATCTAGCAAATTTTAATTGAAACAGTTCTTTATGTGTTTTAAAAGTTAACAAATATGTGAATAACTGTCTCCCTTTCTCTGTAGTCTATTCAGCACATGTATTTTTTTATGCACATATTGAATTCTACCTGGTATCACACATACATTTTGTGAGGTGGCTGACTTGGCAGATACAAACTGTAAGAAAAGATCACTCCTACTAAACGCTGTTGGAACTGAAAATTCAACATATGGGTCAGCTTTCTAGTTGAACAACATAAATTGATGTTCAGGAAAATGAGTATTTTTGGATCTGTGGATGATATATATTTCATGGTGAATTTCAATTGGCATACATAATGCTACTTTTTAATGTCTCTGTGTGTGTGTGTATCTATCTATCTATCTATCTATCTCTCTCTATATATATATATGTATTCACTCTCCAGATTTTTCAAAATATGAAATGTATTTGTCTTATTTTACACTCCCTAAATTCATTCTTATTTATGTATGTGGATTTATAATCAACTTTTCACAAGTTTATTCTCAGAAATATTCATCCACCTGAAATACATATTCGTTTCCAGTACTGAAAACTAACTTCAGGGGATCATATGATGGCAGCGAAAGGAGTGCATCAACCCCATATACACCATCACTGTGCAAGAGAATGACGAATTTCCAGCAAAATTTGGGTGCTCCAAAACCTAGTGGAAGTATTTCCATCTCATGAGGATTAGCTACGGGGCTCAAACGTGAGTGATTTGTCCGCATGGAGCGTCATGCTGCTTATTCAGCAAATCGCCCTGCGGCTAGAGTCTGTGGCGCATGCTGGCAAACAATGAGATAGCAACACAAATATTCAGTGGTGCGGATTCTGTGGGCTCCTGCCAGCTGTACAATCACTGTGCTCATTGCTGAATTCTGGGTTTGAGACCGGGGAAGGACGCGGTCCAATTCGGTTTTCCACACCAGTCAGACCACAGGGGAAGCCAGGGGCCACCATCTTGAAGAGCTGACGTCACCATTCCTGTTTTCAACTCATAGCAGCTCATTCAGCTATAGAACAGGTAATCTCAGGCTGCCATTCGCCTGTGTCTCGGAGACAAATTACTCAGGCCTGTTCCTATCAGAACATACACCAAGCCCAGAGCGGCCGAATTCTGGCTCCTGGAACTGATCAGGCCCAGGGCTAAAGAACCCGTGGAAACTCCTTCTCGGTCTAGGTCTTGCTGAATACTGTGGAGGTAAATACCTACCGAGCCTTCATAGGCAGTGGCAACAGGATTGAGACGGGGCTTGTGATGGCTGGTCAGGACTCACCCATTGCTTTGGTCATCCGGCAAAGGGAACGAAATGCTGCCATTCGCATGGGATACCAACATGTTAGAGATCTGATGTCATCACAAAGTGATGGAGGAGATAACTTCATCGATACCACCGGTGACAGAAACAGTTGGTCTCCTGGTAAAAAAAGTGAGTCACAAACACCCGAGTCTCTCTCACTTTGTCTTCAAGCCAGAGGGGCAGAGCAGAGCCGCCGCCCATGCCCGGCACAGGCCCAGCGACCTGCAGGCGTGGTAGTCATGTCATCCCAATTGGAGTAGTGACAGAGCAGAGCTGCGGCCCGTGCCCGGAACAGGCCCATCAACCAGCAGGCGTGGTAGTCACGTCACCCCAATTGGAGTAGGGGCAGAGCAGAGCCACCGCTTATGCCCAGAACAGGCCCAACGACCCGCTGGTGTGGTAGACACGGCACCCCTATTGGAGTAGTGGCAAAGCAGAGCCTTCTCCCGCGCCCAGTACAAGCCCAGCGGCCCACCAGCATGGTTGTTAGGTCACCCCAATAAAAATAGGGGCAGAGCAGAGCCACTGCCCAAAACAAAACAGTTTCAACAAGCAGAGAGAAATGCGAGCAGTATGAAAAGACAAGGAAAGAAAGGACCACAAGCAATGCAGGTCAACAAAACTTTAGAAGAGGTAATAGCTGCATCAGATGGAATGTCAGATAAAGAATTCAGGATACTCATGCTTTAGATGATCTGGAGTCTCAAGGAAGACATTAGACAACAAAATCAGACAATTAAAGATCACTTCGACAATGAATTACATAATCAAATCCAATAAGCAAAAGATCAACTATATAGGGAGATAGAGGTTGTAAAAACAAACAAACAGAAATCCTAGAATTGCAGGAAGGAATAATCCAACTTAAAAACTCAATTGAGAATACTACCAGGAGAGTAGAACACTTAGAACATAGAACATCAGACAATGAAGACAAAGTATTTCAACTTGAAAAGAACATAGACCACTCAGCAAGACTGTTAAGAAACCACGAGCAGAATATCCAAGAAATATGGGATAACATAAAGAGGCCAAACTTAACAGTCATTGGGATACAGGAAGGTATAGAGGTCCAAACCAAAGGATTGAGCAACCTATTCAATGAAATAATACGAGAAAACTTCCCAGACTTGATAAATAAAACAGAATCCCAAGTCCTAGAAGCCTACAGAACGCCGAATGTGCAAAATCATAAGAGAGCCACAACTAGACACATTATAATGAAGATGCCCAACAAACAGAAAAAGGAGAGAATTTTAAAAGCTACAAGAGAAAGGAAGCAGATTACGTTTAAGGGTAAACCAATCAGGATAACAGCTGATCTTTCAACACAGACTCTGAAAGCTAGAAGATCCTGGAATAACATATTTCAAACACTGAAAGAAAACGGGTTCCATCCAAGAATTGTGTATCTAGCGAAATTAAGCTTCAGTATGGAAGATGAAATTAAAACCTTCCTCGATAAACAAAAGTGAAAAGAATTTGCAGCTAGAAAACCATCTCTTCAAAACATCCTCGGCAAAACATTGCAGGAAGAGGAAATGGAAAATAACAATCAAAACCAACAGTGGGAGGTAGGACATTAAAGGGGGGAAAATAATCAAAGAGGAAAACAAACCATGTTTAGTAACATAAATAAACAAATATGGCTGGAAGAACAACCCATATCTCAATAATAACCCTAAATGTTAATGGCTTAAACTCACCAATGAAGACACACTGGCTAGTAGAATTGAACAAAAAACAAGACCCAACAATATGCTGCCTACAGGAGATGCATTTGATAGGAAAATGCATACATAGACTGACGGTGAAAGTTTGGGAAAAATCATATCACTCATATGGACTTCAGAAACAAGCAGGAGAGTCCATACTCATATCAAATAAAATAGATTTTGAGCCAAAGTTAATCAAAAGAGATAAAGAGAGACACTACATACTGCTCAAGGGAACCATACACCAACAAGAGACAGCAATCATTAATATATATGCCCCAAACAATGGTGCAGCTATGTTCATCAAACAAACTCTTCTCAAGTTCAAGAGTCTAATACACCACAATACAGTAATCATGGGAGACATGAAAACACCTCTCTCACCACTGGACAGATCTTCCAAACAAGGAATAAGGATTAAGGAAACTATAGAACTCAATAACACAATTAATAACCTAGACTTATTTGAGATATGTAGAATATAACACCCAACATCAAACAGTTACCTTTTTTCTCAGCAGCACATGTATCCTTCTAAAAAATGATCATATATTATGTCACAGGGCAACTCTTAGACAATATAAAGGAGTACAGATAATACCATGCATATTATCTGATCATAATGGAATGAAACTAAAAATCAATGATAAAAGAAGGAAGGAAAAATCATGCATCACTTGGAGAATGAACAATAGGTTACTGAGTGATCAATGGGTTATAGAAGACATCAAGGAGGAAATTTAAAAATTCTTAGAGATAAATGAAAACACAGACACAACATATCGGAATCTATGGGACACATTGAAAGCAGTTCTAACAGGAAAATTCATTGCTTGGAGTTCATTCCTTAAAAAAAAAGAAACAACCAACAAATAAATGATCTCATACTTCATCTCAAAATCCTAGAAAAAGAAGACGAAAGAAACAGCAAAAGAAGTAGAAGGCAAGAAATAATTAAAATCAAAGCTGAAATTAATGAAATTGAAACAAAAGAAACAATTGAAAAAACTTGACAAAAGTAGAAGTTGGTTCTTTGAAAAAATAAATAAAATTGACAGACCCTTAGCCATGCTATGAAAGAGAAGAAGAGAGAACTCAAATTACTAGCATAAGGGATTAAAAAAGAAAATATCACAACAGATATTTCTGAAATACAGAAGATAATCAGAAATTATTTTGAATCCTTATACTCCAAACAAATAGAAGACAGTGAAGGCATCGATAAATTTCTTAAGTCATATGATCTGCCCATATTGAGTCAGGAGGATATAGACAACATAAACAGACCAATATCAATTGAGGAAATAGAAGAAACCATCAATCCACTACCAACTTAGAAAAGCCCAGGACCGTATGGGTATACAGCAGAGTTTAACAAAACCTTTAAAGAGGAACAAATACCAATATTTTTCAAGGTGTTTCAGGAAATTGAAAAAGAGGGAGATCTTCCAAATTCATTCTATGAGGCCAAGATCACCCTGATTCTTACACCAGACAAAGACACTTCAAAGAAAGAACACTACAGACCAATATCTCTAATGAACCTACATGAAAAAATCCTCAATAAAATTCTGGCGAATTGGATACAAAAACATATCAAAAAAATTGTGAATCCTGATCAAGTAGGATTCATCCGTGTGATGCAAGGCTGGTTCAATATACGGAAATCAATAAATGTTATTCACCACATCAATAGACTTAAAAATAAGAACCATATGATCATCTCGGTAGATGCAAAAAAAAAAGCATTCAATAAAGTACAGCATTCTGTTATGTTCAACACTCTAGAAAAACTAGTGATAAGAGGAACATACCTCAATATTGTAAAAGCAATCTATGCTAAGCCTCAGGCTAGCATCATTCTGAATGGAGAAAAATTGAAGGTATTCTCTCTAATATCTGGAACAAGACAGGGATGCCCTCTCTCACCACTTCTGTTCAACATTGTTCTCGAAACACTAGCCAGAGCATTTAGACAGACGAAAGAAATGAAAGGCGTAAAAATTGGAAAAGAAGAACTTAAATTATCAGATCACATGATTCTATGTCTAGCAGTCCCAAAAGGGTCTACAAAGAAACTAATAGAGCTAATAAATGAATTCAGCAAAGTGGCAGGATATAAAATCAACATGCATAAATGAAAGGCATTCCTGCATATCAGCGACAAATCCTCTGAAATAGAAATGAGGACAACCACTCCATACACAATATCCTAAAAAAATAATAATAATTAGGAATCAACCTAACAAAAGATGTGAAAGTCTTATACAATGAAAACTACAGAACCCTAAAGAGATAAATAGAAGAAGATCTTAGAAGATGTAAAAATATATCCTGTTCATGGATAGGCAGAACTAATATCATCAAAATGGTGATATTACCAAAAGTTCTCAATAGGTTTAATGCAATGCCAATCAAAATCCAAATGGAATTTTTTCTAGAAATAGAGAAAGCAATCATGAAATTCATATGGAAAAATAAAAGACACAGAATAACAAAAACAACACTAAGCAGGAAGTGTGAATCAGGCGGCATAGCGATACCAGACTTCAAACTATACTACAGAAAAATAGTAACAAAAATACCATGGTACTGGTACCAAAACAGGCGGGTGGACCAATGGTTCAGAATAGAGGACACAGAAACCAAGCCAGAAAACTACAACTATCTTATATTTGATGGAGGGGCTAAAAGCATGCAATGAAGGAAAATAGCATCTGCAAAAAATGGTGCTGGGAAAACATGGAATCCATATGTAACAAAATGAAACTGAATCCCTTTCTCTCGCCATGCACAAAAGTTAACTCAAAATGGATCAAGGAGCTTGATATCAAATCAGAGACATGGCGTCTGATAGAAGAAAAAGTTGGCTACGATTTACATACTGTGGGGTCGGGCTCCAAATTCCTGAATAGGACACCCATAGCCCAAGAGTTAATAACTAGAATCAACAAATATATCAAACTAAAAAGTTTTTTATCAGCAAAAGGAACAATAAGAGAGGTAAATAGGGAGCCTAAATCCTGGGAACAAATCTTTACTCCTCACACTTCAGATAGAGCCCTAATATTCAGAGTATACAAAGAACTCAAATAAAATAGACAATAAGATAACAAATAACCCAATAAACAAATGGGCCAAGAACCAGAACAGACACTTCTCAGAGAAGTACATACAATCAAAAAACAAGTACATGAAAAAATGCTCACCATCCCCAGCAGTCAGAGAAATGCAAATCAAAACCACCCTAAGATACCGTCTCATTCCAGTAAGATTGGCAGCCATTATGAAGTCAAACAACAACAAGTGCTGGTGAGGATGTGGAGAAACAGGTACACTTGTACATTATTGGAGGCACTGCTAATTGGTAGAGCCAATTTGTAAAGCATTATGGAGATTTGTTGGAAAGCTGTGAATGGAACTACCATTTGACCCAGCTATTCCTCTTCTTGGTCTATTCCCTAAAGACCCTAAAAGAGCATGCTACAGGGACACTGCTACATTGATGTTCATAGCAGCACAATTCACAATAGCAAGACTGTGGCACCAACCTAGATGCTGTTCAATAGAAGAATGGATAAAAAAATGTGGCACTTATACACAATGGAGTATTACTCTGCTTTAAAAAATGACAAAACCATAGAATTTGCAGGAAAATAGATGGCATTAGAGCAGATTATGCAAAGTGAAGCTAGCCAATCCCTAAAAAACAAATGCCAAATGCCTTCTTTGATAAAAGGAGAGTAACTACGAACAGAGTAGGGATGAAGAGCATGAGAAGAAGATTAATATTAAATAGAAATGAGAGGTGGGAGAGAAAGGGAGAGAGAAGGGAAATTGCATGGAAATGGAAGTAGACCCTCAGGGTTATACAAAATTACATAAAAGAGGATGTGAGGGGAAAGGGAAAAATAATACAAAAGGGAGAAATTTATTACAGTAGAGGGGGTAGAGAGAGGAGAGGGGAAGAGAGCGGAGGGGAGGAGGGATAGTAGAGGATAGGAAAGGCAGCAGAATACAATAGACACTAGTATGGCAATGTGTCAATCAATTGATGTGTAACTGATGTGATTCTGCAATCTGTATACGGGGTAAAAATGGGAGTTCATAACCCACTTGAATCAAAGTGTGAAATATGATATATCAAGAAATAAATAATGTTTAGAACAACCATAAAAAATTAAAAAAAAAAAGAAAACTAACTTCGGTGAATGAGTCACGCGAATCCTAATATTTCTACAGTAACTGACCAAGTTTAACATCAATGCAAGTAGATTCCAATGGGACATGATGTGTATTTTGACGTTCATTTTTATTCAAAACTGGTACATTACAATTTCATCAGTTTATGCACATCATAGGATATATATTTCATAAACAATTTAGCAAATTTATAGGCATTTGTTTCACTTTCAATCACTTCCTGCTTCAAAACACATGTATTCCTCCATATTTCTTGACTGGTCTTTGCATGAGAATTCTTTCTGAACACATTATTTTCGATTTCCATAATCACTTTTGAAGCAAACTTCACACACTCTTCATGATAAATCAAAACACTAATATTACCATTAGATGTATAACTGGTTGGAATGAATGAATATATATCAATATAGGATTTATTGTATATTTTCAGATATCAATTCAATCCATTATTTAAAGTTGGAACCAGTTATATTATTTATTCACAGTATGGTGTATTCATGCTTAATCTCTATATTCATGGACACAGGGTACACCTCTTTGTACCCCCAATACAAATTTTACGTCTTCAGTATATTGCTCCCAGAAATGGTGGTAGAAATACTCATGTCACCTGATCTACATATAGATTTTATCACAGTAATATTCTGGACAAAAAATGTAAAGGTCACACTTATGATTGTACCAAAGACTAAATGGAAAGCGATCATGGATTACTAAATACATCCTTGTCCAGGTTGCCTAATGCTCTCAAATGTCAATCCTATTGGTTACTACATATTTGTTTCTTCCTAAGATTATATATTCAAACTCAACCCTGGTGAAAATGTCTACTCCTATCACTCACTTAATACTTTGCCTGATTTCATAATGTCTCTATTGATATCTGCTTTTCTACATATTTTCCCAATTCATCATAGTGACTGACTCTTCATATGTGC
>NW_027514668.1:120047-145028 GCF_048772815.1 Callospermophilus lateralis | reverse complement strand
GAAAGGGTTTTTCGCCAGTCTTTGCATGGTGTACTTCAAGAGGAAACAAACCATAGAGATGGAACATAGAACTACTTCATTTTGTAAAGTTTCAAGGAGCTAGCACAAACCGTGTTTGATTTAGAGTTTCAAACACATCTATCTATATAGCAGAAAACAGAGTGAAACCTAAAAATTCAAAGTGTTACTGGAAACGAACGCTTGAACCTAGAAGAGTAAAAATTGGGCAGCCAGGTGGGCTTAGTGAACTGATCATTACCACCAAGTATCATCAAGATTTGGTGAAAAAAGGTTTGCTGAGATTTCAGCAAACTAGTAGTTTTTTGGAAGCTTTGCAACCCCTTTCAAACGAAAGTGTTTTTCGCCAGTCTCTGCATGGGGTACTTCAAGAGGAAACAAACCATAGAGATAGAACTTAGAACTACTTCATTTGGTCAAGTTTCAGGAGCTAGCACAAACCATGTTTGATTTAGAGTTTCAAACACATCTATCTATATAGCAGAAAACAGAGTGAAACCTAAAAATTCAAAGTGTTACTGGAAACGAACGCTTGAACCTAGAAGAGTCAAAGTTGGGCAGCCAAGTGGGATTAGTGAAATGATCATTACCACCAAGTATCATCAAGTTTTGGTGAAAAAATGTTTGCTGAGATTTCAGCAAACTAGTAGTTTTTTGGAAGCTTGGCAACCCCTTTCAAAAGAAAGTGTTTTTCGCCAGTCTCTGCATGGGTTACTTCAAGAGGAAACAAACCAAAGAGATAGAACTTAGAACTACTTCATTTGGTCAAGTTTCAAGGAGCTATCACAAACCATGTTTGATTTAGAATTCCAAACACAACTATCTATGTAGGAGAAAACAGAGTGAAAAATAAAAATTCAAGCTGTTACTGGAAACGAATGCTTCAACCTAGAAGAATAAAAATTGGGCAGCCAAGTGGGATTAGTGAACTGATCATTACCACAAAGTATCATCAAGATTTGGTGAAAAAATGTTTGCTGAGATTCCAGCAAACTAGTGGTTTTTTGGAAGCTTGGCAACCCCTTTCAAACGAAAGTGTTTTTCGCCAGTCTCTGCATGGGGTACTTCAAGAGGAAACAAACCATAGAAATAGAACTTAGAACTACTTCATTTGGTCAAGTTTCAAGGAGCTAGCACAAACCGTGTTTGATTTAGAATTCCAAACACAGCTATCTATGTATGAGAAAACAGAGTGAAACCTAAAAATTCAAACTCTTACTGAAAACGAATGCTTCAACCTAGAAGAATAAAAATTGGGCAGCCAAGTGGGATTAGTGAACTGATCATTACCACCAAGTATCATCAAGATTTGGTGAAAAAAGTTTTGCTGAGATTTCAGCAAACTAGTAGTTTTTTGGAAGCTTGGCCACCCCTTTCAAACGAAAGTGTTTTTCACCAGTCTCTGCATGGTGTACTTCAAGTGGAAACAAACCATAGAGATGGAACCTAGAACTACTTCATTTGGTAAAGTTTCAAGGAGCTAGCAAAAACCGTGTTTGATTTAGAGTTTCAAACACATCTATCTATATAGCAGAAAACAGAGTGAAAACTAAAAATTCAAAGTGTTACAGGAAACGAACGCTTGAACCTAGAAGAGTAAAAATTGGGCAGCCAAGTGGGCTTAGTGAACTGATCATTACCACCAAGTATCATCAAGTTTTGGTGAAAAAAGTTTTACTGAGATTTCAGCAAACTAGTAGTTTTTTGGAAGCTTGGCCACCCCTTTCAAACGAAAGTGTTTTTCGCCAGTCTCTGCATGGTGTACTTCAAGAGGAAACAAACCAAAGAGATAGAACTTAGAACTACTTCATTTGGTCAAGTTTCAAGGAGCAAGCACAAACCGTGTTTGATTTAGAGTTTCAAACACATCTATCTATATAGCAGAAAACAGAGTGAAACCTAAAAATTCAAAGTGTTACTGGAAACGAACGCTTGAACCTAGAAGAGTAAAAATTGGGCAGCCAAGTGAGCTTAGTGAACTGATCATTACCACCAAGTATCATCAAGATTTGGTGAAAAAATATTTGCTGAGATTTCAGCAAACTAGTAGTTTTTTGGAAGCTTGGCCACCCCTTTCAAACGAAAGTGTTTTTCGCCAGTCTCTGCATGGGTTACTTCAAGAGGAAACAAACCATATAGATATAACTTAGAACTACTTCATTTGGTCAAGTTTCAAGGAGCTAGCACAAACCGTGTTTGATTTAGAGTTTCAAACACATCTATCTATATAGCAGAAAACAGAGTGAAACCTAAAAATTCAAAGTGTTACTGGAAACGAACGCTTGAAACTAGAAGAGTGAAAGTTGGGCTGCCAAGTGGGATTAGTGAAATGATCGTGACCACCAAGTATCATCAAGTTTTGGTGAAAAAATGTTTGCTGACATTTCAGCAAACTAGTAGTTTTTTGGAAGCTTGGCAACCCCTTTCAAATGAAAGTGTTTTTCGCCAGTCTCTGCATGGGGTACTTCAAGAGGAAACAAACCAAAGAGATAGAACTTAGAACTACATCATTTGGTCAAGTTTCAAAAAGCTAGCACAAACCGTGTTTGATTTAGAATTCCAAACACAGCTATCTATGTAGGAGAAAACAGAGTGAAAAATAAAAATTCAAACTGTTACTGGAAACGAATGCTTCAACCTAGAAGAATAAAAATTGGGCAGCCAAGTGGGATTAGTGAACTGATCATTACCACCAAGTATCATCAAGATTTGGTGAAAAAATGTTTGCTGAGATTTCAGCAAACTAGTAGTTTTTTGGAAGCTTGGCAACCCTTTTCAAATGAAAGTGTTTTTCACCAGTCTCTGCATGGTGTACTTCAAGTGGAAACAAACCATAGAGATGGAACCTAGAACTACTTCATTTGGTAAAGTTTCAAGGAGCTAGCAAAAACCGTGTTTGATTTAGAGTTTCAAACACATCTATCTATATAGCAGAAAACAGAGTGAAATCTAAAAATTCAAAGTGTTACAGGAAACGAACGCATGAACCTAGAAGAGTAAAAATTGGGCAGCCAAGTGGGCTTAGTGAACTGATCATTACCACCAAGTATCATCAAGTTTTGGTGAAAAAAGTTTTACTGAGATTTCAGCAAACTAGTAGTTTTTTGGAAGCTTGGCCACCCCTTTCAAACGAAAGTGTTTTTCGCCAGTCTCTGCATGGTGTACTTCAAGAGGAAACAAACCAAAGAGATAGAACTTAGAACTACTTCATTTGGTCAAGTTTCAAGGAGCAAGCACAAACCGTGTTTGATTTAGAGTTTCAAACACATCTATCTATATAGCAGAAAACAGAGTGAAACCTAAAAATTCAAAGTGTTACTGGAAACGAACGCTTGAACCTAGAAGAGTAAAAATTGGGCAGCCAAGTGAGCTTAGTGAACTGATCATTACCACCAAGTATCATCAAGATTTGGTGAAAAAATATTTGCTGAGATTTCAGCAAACTAGTAGTTTTTTGGAAGCTTGGCCACCCCTTTCAAACGAAAGTGTTTTTCGCCAGTCTCTGCATGGGTTACTTCAAGAGGAAACAAACCATATAGATATAACTTAGAACTACTTCATTTGGTCAAGTTTCAAGGAGCTAGAACAAACCGTGTTTGATTTAGAGTTTCAAACACATCTATCTATATAGCAGAAAACAGAGTGAAACCTAAAAATTCAAAGTGTTACTGGAAACGAACGCTTGAAACTAGAAGAGTGAAAGTTGGGCTGCCAAGTGGGATTAGTGAAATGATCGTGACCACCAAGTATCATCAAGTTTTGGTGAAAAAATGTTTGCTGACATTTCAGCAAACTAGTAGTTTTTTGGAAGCTTGGCAACCCCTTTCAAATGAAAGTGTTTTTCGCCAGTCTCTGCATGGGGTACTTCAAGAGGAAACAAACCAAAGAGATAGAACTTAGAACTACATCATTTGGTCAAGTTTCAAAAAGCTAGCACAAACCGTGTTTGATTTAGAATTCCAAACACAGCTATCTATGTAGGAGAAAACAGAGTGAAAAATAAAAATTCAAACTGTTACTGGAAACGAATGCTTCAACCTAGAAGAATAAAAATTGGGCAGCCAAGTGGGATTAGTGAACTGATCATTACCACCAAGTATCATCAAGATTTGGTGAAAAAATGTTTGCTGAGATTTCAGCAAACTAGTAGTTTTTTGGAAGCTTGGCAACCCTTTTCAAATGAAAGTGTTTTTCGCCAGTCTCTGCATGGGGTACTTCAAGAGGAAACAAACCAAAGAGATAGAACTTAGAACTACTTCATTTGGTCAAGTTTCAATGAGCTAGCACAAACCGAGTTTGATTTAGAATTCCAAACACAGCTATCTATGTATGAGAAAACAGAGTGAAACCTAAAAATTAAAACTGTTACTGGAAACGAACGCTTGAACCTAGAAGAATAAAAATTGGGCAGCCAAGTGGGATTAGTGAACTGATCATTACCACCAAGTATCATCAAGATTTGGTGAAAAAAATTTTGCTGAGATTTCAGCAAACTAGTAGTTTTTTGGAAGCTTGGCCACCCCTTTCAAACGAAAGTGTTTTTCGCCAGTCTCTGCATGGGGTACTTCAAGTGGAAACAAACCATAGAGATTGAACTTAGAACTACTTCATTTGGTCAAGTTTCAAGGAGCTAGCACAAACCGTGTTTGATTTAGAGTTTCAAACACAGCTATCTATGTATGAGAAAACAGAGTGAAACCTAAAAATTCAAAGTGTTACTGGAAACGAACCCTTGAACCTAGAAGAGTAAAAATTGGGCAGCCAAGTGGGCTTAGTGAACTGATCATTACCACCAAGTATCATCAAGATTTGGTGAAAAAAGGTTTGCTGAGATTTCAGCAAACTAGTAGTTTTTTGGAAGCTTGGTCACCCCTTTCAAACGAAAGTGTTTTTCGCCAGTCTCTGCATGGGGTACTTCAAGAGGAAACAAACCATAGAGATAGAACTTAGAACTACTTCATTTGGTCAAGTTTCAAGGAGCTAGCACAAACCGTGTTTGATTTAGAGTTTGAAACACAGATATCTATGTATGAGAAAACAGAGTGAAACCTAAAAATTCAAAGTGTTACTGGAAACGAACGCTTGAACCTAGAAGAGTAAAAATTGGGCAGCCAAGTGGGCTTAGTGAACTGATCATTACCACCAAGTATCATCAAGATTTGGTGAAAAAAGGTTTGCTGAGATTTCAGCAATCTAGTAGTTTTTTGGAAGCTTGGCAACCCCTTTCAAACGAAAGTGTTTTTCGCCAGTCTCTGCATGGGGTACTTCAAGAGGAAACAAACCATAGAGATAGAACTTAGAACTACTTCATTTGGTCAAGTTTCAAGGAGCTAGCACAAACCGTGTTTGATTTAGAGTTTCAAACACATCTATCTATATAGCAGAAAACAGAGTGAAACCTAAAAATTCAAAGTGTTACTGGAAACGAACGCTTGAACCTAGAAGAGTAAAAATTGGGCAGCCAAGTGGGCTTAGTGAACTGATCATTACCACCAAGTATCATCAAGATTTGGTGAAAAAATGTTTGCTGAGATTTCAGCAAACTAGTAGTTTTTTGGAAGCTTGGCAACCCCTTTCAAAAGAAAGTGTTTTTCGCCAGTCTCTGCATGGGGTACTTCAAGAGGAAACAAACCAAAGAGATAGAACTTAGAACTACTTCATTTGGTCAAGTTTCAAGGAGCTATCACAAACCATGTTTGATTTAGAATTCCAAACACAGCTATCTATGTAGGAGGAAACAGAGTGAAAAATAAAAATTCAAACTGTTACTGGAAACGAATGCTTCAACCTAGAAGAATAAAAATTGGGCAGCCAAGTGGGATTAGTGAACTGATCATTACCACCAAGTATCATCAAGATTTGGTGAAAAAATGTTTGCTGAGATTCCAGCAAACTAGTGGTTTTTTGGAAGCTTGGCAACCCCTTTCATACGAAAGTGTTTTTCGCCAGTCTCTGCATGGGGTACTTCAACAGGAAACAAACCATAGAGATAGAACTTAGAACTACTTCATTTGGTCAAGTTTCAAGGAGCTAGCACAAACCGTGTTTGATTTAGAATTCCAAACACAGCTATCTATGTATGAGAAAACAGAGTGAAACCTAAAAATTCAAACTGTTACTGGAAACGAATGCTTCAACCTAGAAGAATAAAAATTGGGCAGCCAAGTGGGATTAGTGAACTGATCATTACCACCAAGTATCATCAAGATTTGGTGAAAAAAGTTTTGCTGAGATTTCAGCAAACTAGTAGTTTTTTGGAAGCTTGGCCACCCCTTTCAAACGAAAGTGTTTTTCACCAGTCTCTGCATGGTGTACTTCAAGTGGAAACAAACCATAGAGATGGAACCTAGAACTACTTCATTTGGTAAAGTTTCAAGGAGCTAGCAAAAACCGTGTTTGATTTAGAGTTTCAAACACATCTATCTATATAGCAGAAAACAGAGTGAAACCTAAAAATTCAAAGTGTTACTGGAAACGAACGCTTGAACCTAGAAGAGTAAAAATTGGGCAGCCAAGTGGGCTTAGTGAACTGATCATTACCACCGAACTGATCATTACCACCAAGTATCATCAAGTTTTGGTGAAAAAAGTTTTGCTGAGATTTCAGCAAACTAGTAGTTTTTTGGAAGCTTGGCCACCCCTTTCAAACGAAAGTGTTTTTCGCCAGTCTCTGCATGGTGTACTTCAAGATGAAACAAACCATTGAGATGGAACATAGAACTACTTCATTTGGTAAAGTTTCAAGGAGCTAGCACAAACCGTGTTTGATTTAGAGTTTCAAACACATCTATCTCTATAGCAGAAAACAGAGTGAAACCTAAAAATTCAAAGTGTTACTGGAAAAGAACGCTTGAACCTAGAAGAGTGAAAGTTGGGCAGCCAAGTGGGATTAGTGAAATGATCATTACCACCAAGTATCATCAAGTTTTGGTGAAAAAATGTTTGCTGAGATTTCAGCAAACTAGTAGTTTTTTGGAAGCTTGGCAACCCCTTTCAAAAGAAAGTGTTTTTCGCCAGTCTATGCATGGGGTACCTCAAGAGGAAACAAACCAAAGAGATAGAACTTAGAACTACTTCATTTGGTCAAGTTTCAAGGAGCTAGCACAAACCGTGTTTGATTTAGAATTCCAAACACAGCTATCTATGTAGGAGAAAACAGAGTGAAACCTAAAAATTCAAACTGTTACTGGCAACGAATTCTTCAACCTAGAAGAATAAAAATTGGGCAGCCAAGTGGGATTAGTGATCTGATCATTACCACCAAGTATCATCAAGATTTGGTGAAAAAATGTTTGCTGAGATTTCAGCAAACTACTAGTTTTTTGGAAGCTTAGCAACCCCTTTCAAACGAAAGTGTTTTTCGCCAGTCTCTGCATGGGGTACTTCAAGAGGAAACAAACCATAGAGATAGAACTTGGGACTACTTCATTTTGTCAAGAATCACGGAGCTAGCACAAACCGTGTTTGATTTAGAGTTTCAAACACATCCATCTCTATAGCAGAAAACAGAGTGAAACCTAAAAATTCAAAGTGTTACTGGAAACGAACGCTTGAACCTAGAAGAGTGAAAGTTGGGCAGCCAAGTGGGATTAGTGAACTGATCATTACCACCAAGTATCATCAAGATTTGGTGAAAAAAGGTTTGCTGAGATTTCAGCAAAGTAGTAGTTTTTTGGAAGCTTGGCCACCCCTTTCAAATGAAAGTGTTTTTCGCCAGTCTCTGCATGGGGTACTTCAAGAGGAAACAAACCATAGAGATAGAACTTAGAACTACTTCATTTGGTCAAGTTTTAAGGAGCTAGCAAAAACCGTGTTTGATTTAGAGTTTCAAACACATCTATCTATATAGCAGAAAACAGAGTGAAACCTAAAAATTCAAAGTGTTACAGGAAACGAACGCTTGAACCTAGAAGAGTAAAAACTGGGCAGCCAAGTGGGCTTAGTGAACTGATCATTACCACCAAGTATCATCAAGTTTTGGTGAAAAAAGTTTTGCTGAGATTTCAGCAAACCAGTTGTTTTTTGGAAGCTTGGCCACCCCTTTCAAACGAAAGTGTTTTTCGCCAGTCTCTGCATGGTGTACTTCAAGAGGAAACAAACCATTGAGATGGAACAGAGAACTACTTCATTTGGTAAAGTTTCAAGGAGCTAGAACAAACCGTGTTTGATTTAGAGTTTCAAACACATCTATCTCTATAGCAGAAAACAGAGTGAAACCTAAAAATTCAAAGTGTTACTGGAAACGAACGCTTGAACCTAGAAGAGTGAAAGTTGGGCAGCCAAGTGGGATTAGTGAAATGATCATTACCACCAAGTATCATCAAGATTTGGTGAAAAAAGGTTTGCTGAGATTTCAGCAAACTAGTAGTTTTTTGGAAGCTTGGTCACCCCTTTCAAACGAAAGTGTTTTTCGCCAGTCTCTGCATGGGGTACTTCAAGAGGAAACAAACCATAGAGATAGAACTTAGAACTACTTCATTTGGTCAAGTTTCAAGGAGCTAGCACAAACCGTGTTTGATTTAGAGTTTGAAACACAGCTATCTATGTATGAGAAAACAGAGTGAAACCTAAAAATTCAAAGTGTTACTGGAAACGAACTCTTGAACCTAGAAGAGTAAAAATTGGGCAGCCAAGTGGGATTAGTGAACTGATCATTACCACCAAGTATCATCAAGATTTGGTGAAAAAAGGTTTGCTGAGATTTCAGCAATCTAGTAGTTTTTTGGAAGCTTGGCAACCCCTTTCAAACGAAAGTGTTTTTCGCCAGTCTCTGCATGGGGTACTTCAAGAGGAAACAAACCATAGAGATAGAACTTAGAACTACTTCATTTGGTCAAGTTTCAAGGAGCTAGCAAAAACCGTGTTTGATTTAGAGTTTCAAACACATCTATCTATATAGCAGAAAACAGAGTGAAACCTAAAAATTCAAAGTGTTACTGGAAACGAACGCTTGAACCTAGAAGAGTAAAAATTGGGCAGCCAAGTGGGCTTAGTGAACTGATCATTACCACCAAGTATCATCAAGATTTGGTGAAAAAATGTTTGCTGAGATTTCAGCAAACTAGTAGTTTTTTGGAAGCTTGGCAACCCCTTTCAAAAGAAAGTGTTTTTCGCCAGTCTCTGCATGGGGTACTTCAAGAGGAAACAAACCAAAGAGATAGAACTTAGAACTACTTCATTTGGTCAAGTTTCAAGGAGCTATCACAAACCATGTTTGATTTAGAATTCCAAACACAGCTATCTATGTAGGAGGAAACAGAGTGAAAAATAAAATTCAAACTGTTACTGGAAACGAATGCTTCAACCTAGAAGAATAAAAATTGGGCAGCCAAGTGGGATTAGTGAACTGATCATTACCACCAAGTATCATCAAGATTTGGTGAAAAAATGTTTGCTGAGATTCCAGCAAACTAGTGGTTTTTTGGAAGCTTGGCAACCCCTTTCATACGAAAGTGTTTTTCGCCAGTCTCTGCATGGGGTACTTCAACAGGAAACAAACCATAGAGATAGAACTTAGAACTACTTCATTTGGTCAAGTTTCAAGGAGCTAGCACAAACCGTGTTTGATTTAGAATTCCAAACACAGCTATCTATGTATGAGAAAACAGAGTGAAACCTAAAAATTCAAACTGTTACTGGAAACGAATGCTTCAACCTAGAAGAATAAAAATTGGGCAGCCAAGTGGGATTAGTGAACTGATCATTACCACCAAGTATCATCAAGATTTGGTGAAAAAAGTTTTGCTGAGATTTCAGCAAACTAGTAGTTTTTGGAAGCTTGGCCACCCCTTTCAAACGAAAGTGTTTTTCACCAGTCTCTGCATGGTGTACTTCAAGTGGAAACAAACCATAGAGATGGAACCTAGAACTACTTCATTTGGTAAAGTTTCAAGGAGCTAGCAAAAACCGTGTTTGATTTAGAGTTTCAAACACATCTATCTACATAGCAGAAAACAGAGTGAAACCTAAAAATTCAAAGTGTTACAGGAAACGAACGCTTGAACCAAAGAGTAAAAATTGGGCAGCCAAGTGGGCTTAGTGAACTGATCATTACCACCAAGTATCATCAAGTTTTGGAGAAAAAAGTTTTGCTGAGATTTCAGCAAACTAGTAGTTTTTTGGAAGCTTGGCCACCCCTTTCAAACGAAAGTGTTTTTCGCCAGTCTCTGCATGGTGTACTTCAAGATGAAACAAACCATTGAGATGGAACATAGAACTACTTCATTTGGTAAAGTTTCAAGGAGCTAGCACAAACCGTGTTTGATTAGAGTTTCAAACACATCTATCTCTATAGCAGAAAACAGAGTGAAACCTAAAAATTCAAAGTGTTACTGGAAAAGAACGCTTGAACCTAGAAGAGTGAAAGTTGGGCAGCCAAGTGGGATTAGTGAAATGATCATTACCACCAAGTATCATCAAGTTTTGGTGAAAAAATGTTTGCTGAGATTTCAGCAAACTAGTAGTTTTTTGGAAGCTTGGCAACCCTTTCAAACAAAGTGTTTTTCGCCACTCTATGCATGGGGTACCTCAAGAGGAAACAAACCAAAGAGATAGAACTTAGAACTACTTCATTTGGTCAAGTTTCAAGGAGCTAGCACAAACCGTGTTTGTTTTAGAATTCCAAACACAGCTATCTATGTAGGAGAAAACAGAGTGAAACCTAAAAATTCAAACTGTTACTGGCAACGAATTCTTCAACCTAGAAGAATAAAATTGGGCAGCCAAGTGGGATTAGTGAACTGATCATTAACCACCAAGTATCATCAAGATTTGGTGAAAAATGTTTGCTGAGATTTCAGCAAACTAGTAGTTTTTTGGAAGCTTAGCAACCACTTTCAAACGAAAGTGTTTTTCACCAGTCTCTGCATGGGGTACTTCAAGAGGAAACAAACCATAGAGATAGAACTTGGGACTACTTCATTTTGTCAAGTATCACGGAGCTAGCACAAACCGTGTTTGATTTAGAGTTTCAAACACATCCATCTCTATAGCAGAAAACAGAGTGAAACCTAAAAATTCAAAGTGTTACTGGAAACGAACGCTTGAACCTAGAAGAGTGAAAGTTGGGCAGCCAAGTGGGATTAGTGAACTGATCATTACCACCAAGTATCATCAAGATTGGTGAAAAAAGGTTTGCTGAGATTTCAGCAAAGTAGTAGTTTTTTGGAAGCTTGGCCACCCCTTTCAAACGAAAGTGTTTTTCGCCAGTCTCTGCATGGTGTACTTCAAGATGAAACAAACCATTGAGATGGAACATAGAACTACTTCATTGGTAAAGTTTCAAGGAGCTAGCACAAACCGTGTTTGATTTAGAGTTTCAAACACATCTATCTCTATAGCAGAAAACAGAGTGAAACCTAAAAATTCAAAGTGTTACTGGAAACGAACGCTTGAACCTAGAAGAGTGAAAGTTGGGCAGCCCAAGTGGGGATTAGTGAAATTATCATTACCACCAAGTATCATCAAGTTTGGTGAAAAAATGTTTGCTGAGACTTCAGCAAACTAGTAGTTTTTTGGAAGCTTGGCAACCCTTTCAAAAGAAAGTGTTTTTCGCCAGTCTATGCATGGGGAACTTCAAGAGGAAACAAACCAAAGAGATAGAACTTAGAACTATTTCATTTGGTCAAGTTTCAAGGAACTAGCACAAACCGTGTTTGATTTAGAATTCCAAACACAGCTATCTATGTAGGAGAAAACAGAGTGAAACATAAAAATTCAAACTGTTACTGGCAACGAATGCTTCAACCTAGAAGAATAAAAATTGGGCAGCCAAGTGGGATTAGTGAACTGATAATTACCACCAAGTATCATCAAGATTTGGTGAAAAAATCTTTGCTGAGATTTCAGCAAACTAGTAGTTTTTTGGAGCTTAGCAACCCCTTTCTAACGAAAGTGTTTTTCGCCAGTCTCTGCATGGGGTACTTCAAGAGGAAACAAACCATAGAGATAGATCTTGGGACTACTTCATTTTGTCAAGTTTCACGGAGCTAGCACAAACCATGTTTGATTTAGAGTTTCAAACACATCCATCTCTATAGCAGAAAACAGAGTGAAACCTAAAAATTCAAAGTGTTACTGGAAACGAACGCTTGAACCTAGAAGAGTGAAAGTTGGGCAGCCAAGTGGGATTAGTGAACTGATCATTACCACCAAGTATCATCAAGATTTGGTGAAAAAAGTTTTGCTGACATTTCAGCAAAGTAGTAGTTTTTTGGAAGCTTGGCCACCCCTTTCAAACGAAAGTGTTTTTCGCCAGTCTCTGCATGGGGTACTTCAAGAGGAAACAAACCATAGAGATAGAACTTAGAACTACTACATTTGTTCAAGTTTCAAGGAGCTAGCACAAACCGTGTTTGATTTAGAGTTTCAAACACATCTATCTATATAGCAGAAACAGAGTGAAACCTAAAAATTCAAAGTGTTACTGGAAACGAACGCTTGAACCTAGAAGAGTGAAAGTTGGGCAGCCAAGTGGGATTAGTGAACTGATCATTACCACCAAGTATCATCAAGTTTTGGTGAAAAAATGTTTGCTGAGATTTCAGCAAACTAGTAGTTTTTTGGAAGCTTGGCAACCCCTTTCAAACGAAAGTGTTTTTCGCCAGTCTCTGCATGGGGTACTTCAAGTGGAAACAAACCATAGAGATAGAACTTAGAACTACTTCATTTGTCAAGTTTCAAGGAGCTAGCACAAACCATGTTTGATTTAGAATTCCAAACACCAGCTATCTATGTATGAGAAAACAGAGTGAAACCTAAAAATTTCAAACTGTTACTGGAAACGAACGCTTGAACCTAGAAGAGTGAAAGTTGGGCAGCCAAGTGGGATAGTGAACTGATCATTACCACCAAGTATCATCAAGATTTGGTGAAAAAGGTTTGCTGAGATTTCAGCAAACTAGTAGTTTTTTGGAAGCTTGGCCACCCCTTTCAAACGAAAGTGTTTTTCGCCAGTCTCTGCATGGTGTACTTCAAGAGTAAAAAAACCATAGAGATGGAACATATAACTACTTCATTTGGTAAAGTTTCAAGGAGCTAGCACAAACCGTGTTTGATTTAGAGTTTCAAACACATCTATCTATATAGCAGAAAACAGAGTGAAACCTAAATATTCAAAGTGTTACTGGAAACGAACGCTTGAACCTAGAAGAGTAGAAATTGGGCAGCCAAGTTCGCTTAGTGAACTGATCATTACCACCAAGTATCATCAAGATTATGTTTGCTGAGATTTCAGCAAACTAGTAGTTTTTTGGAAGCTTGGCCACCCCTTTCAAACGAAAGTGTTTTTCGCCAGTCTCTGCATGGGGTACTTCAAGAGGAAACAAACCATAGGGATAGAACTTAGAACTACTTCATTTTGTCAAGTTTCAAGGAGCTAGCACAAACCGTGTTTGATTTAGAGTTTCAAACACATCTATCTATATAGCAGAAAACAGAGTGAAACCTAAAAATTCAAAGTGTAACTGGAAACGAACGCTTGAACCTAGAAGAGTGAAAGTTGGGCAGCCAAGTGAGATTAGTGAACTGATCATTACCACCAAGTATCATCAAGTTTTGGTGAAAAAAGGTTTGCTGAGATTTCAGCAAACTAGTAGTTTTTTGGAAGCTTGGCAACCCCTTTCAAACGAAAGTGTTTTTCGCCAGTCTCTGCATGGGGTACTTAAAGAGGAAACAAACCATAGAGATAGAACATAGAACTACTTCATTTGGTAAAGTTTCAAGAAGCTAGCACAAACCATGTTTGATTTAGAATTCCAAACACAGCTATCTATGTATGAGAAAACAGAGTGAAACCTAAAAATTCAAACTGTTACTGGAAACGAATGCTTCAACCTAGAAGAATAAAAATTGGGCAGCCAAGTGGGATTAGTGAACTGATCATTACCACCAAGTATCATCAAGATTTGGTGAAAAAAGGTTTGCTGAGATTTCAGCAAAGTTTTTTGGAAGCTTGGCCACCCCTTTCAAACGAAAGTGTTTTTCACCAGTCTCTGCATGGTGTACTTCAAGAGGAAACAAACCATAGAGATGGAACATAGAACTACTTCATTTGGTAAAGTTTCAAGGAGCTAGCACAAACCGTGTTTGATTTAGAGTTTCAAACACATCTATCTATATAGCAGAAAACAGAGTGAAACCTAAAATTTCAAAGTGTTACTGGAAACGAACGCTTGAACCTAGAAGAGTAAAAATTGGGCAGCCACGTGGGCTTAGTGAACTGATCACTACCACCAAGTATCATCAAGATTTGGTGAAAAAATGTTTGCTGAGATTTCAGCAAACTAGTAGTTTTTTGGAAGCTTGGCCACCCCTTTCAAACGAAAGTGTTTTTCGCCAGTCTCTGCATGGGGTACTTCAAGAGGAAACAAACCATAGAGATAGAACTTAGAACTACTTCATTTGGTCAAGTTTCAAGGAGCTAGCACAAACCGTGTTTGATTTAGAGTTTCAAACACATCTATCTATATAGCAGAAAACAGAGTGAAACCTAAATATTCAAAGTGTTACTGGAAACGAACGCTTGAACCTAGAAGAGTAGAAATTGGGCAGCCAAGTTCGCTTAGTGAACTGATCATTACCACCAAGTATCATCAAGATTTGGTGAAAAAATGTTTGCTGAGATTTCAGCAAACTAGTAGTTTTTTGGAAGCTTGGCCACCCCTTTCAAACGAAAGTGTTTTTCGCCAGTCTTCTGCATGGGGTACTTAAAGAGGAAACAAACCATAGAGATGGAAAATAGAACTACTTCATTTGGTAAAGTTTCAAGGAGCTAGCACAAACCGTGTTTGATTTAGAGTTTCAAACACATCTATCTATATAGCAGAAAACAGAGTCAAACCTAAAAATTCAAAGTGTTACTGGAAACGAACGCTTGAACCTAGAAGAGTGAAAGTTGGGCAGCCAAGTGGGATTAGTGAACTGATCATTACCACCAAGTATCATCAAGTTTTGGTGAAAAAATGTTTGCTGAGATTTCAGCAAACTAGTAGTTTTTTGGAAGCTTGGCAACCCCTTTCAAACGAAAGTGTTTTTCGCCAGTCTCTGCATGGGGTACTTCAAGTGGAAACAAACCATAGAGATAGAACATAGAACTACTTCATTTGGTCAAGTTTCAAGGAGCTAGCACAAACCGTGTTTGATTTTGAGTTTCAAACACCTCTATCTATATAGCAGAAAACAGAGTGAAACCTAAAAATTCAAAGTGTTACTGGAAACGAATGCTTCAACCTAGAAGAATAAAAATTGGGTAGCCAAGTGGGATTAGTGAACTGATCATTACCACCAAGTATCATTAAGATTTGGTGAAAAAAGTTATGCTGAGATTTCAGCAAACTAGTAGTTTTTTGGAAGCTTGGCCACCCCTTTCAAACGAAAGTGTTTTTTGCCAGTCTCTGCATGGGGTACTTCAAGAGGAAACAAACCATAGAGATAGAACTTAGAACTACTTCATTTGGTCAAATTTCAAGGAGCTAGCACAAACCGTGTTTGATTTAGAGTTTCAAACACATCTATCTATATAGCAGGAAACAGAGTGAAACCTAAAAATTCAAAGTGTTACTGGAAACGAACGCTTGAACCTAGAAGAGTAAAAATTGGGCAGCCAAGTGGGCTTAGTGAACTGATCATTACCACCAAGTATCATCAAGATTTGGTGAAAAAATGTTTGCTGAGATTTCAGCAAACTAGTAGTTTTTTGGAAGCTTGGCCACCCCTTTCAAACGAAAGTGTTTTTCGCCAGTCTCTGCATGGGGTACTTCAAGAGGAAACAAACCATAGAGATAGAACTTAGAACTACTTCATTCGGTCAAGTTTCAAGGAGCTAGCACAAACCGTGTTTGATTTAGAGTTTCAAACACATCTATCTATATAGCAGAAAACAGAGTGAAACCTAAAAATTCAAAGTGTTACTGGAAATGAACGCTTGAACCTAGAAGAGAGAAAGTTGGGCAGCCAAGTGGGATTAGTGAAATGATCATTACCACCAAGTATCATCAAGTTTCGGTGAAAAAAGGTTTGCTGAGATTTCAGCAAACTAGTAGTTTTTTGGAAGCTTGGCAACCCCTTTCAAACGAAAGTGTTTTTCGCCAGTCTCTGCATGGGGTACTTCAAGAGGAAACAAACCATAGAGATAGAACTTAGAACTACTTCATTTGGTCAAGTTTCAAGGAGCTAGCACAAACCGTGTTTGATTTAGAATTCCAAACACAGCTATCTATGTATGAGAAAACACAGTGAAACCTAAAAATTCAAACTGTTACTGGAAACGAATGCTTCAACCTAGAAGAATAAAAATTGGGCAGCCAAGTGGGATTAGTGAACTCATCATTACCACCAAGTATCATCAAGATTTGGTGAAAAAATGTTTCCTGAGATTTCAGCAAACTAGTAGTTTTTTGGAAGCTTGGCAACCCCTTTCAAACTAAAGTGTTTTTCGCCAGTCTCTGCATGGGGTACTTCAAGAGGAAACAAACTTAGAGAGATAGAACTTAGAATTACTTCATTTGGTCAAATTTCGAGGAGCTAGCACAAACCGTGTTTGATTTAGAGTTTCAAACACATCTATCTATATAGCAGAAAACAGAGTGAAACCTAAATTTCAAAGTGTTACTGGAAACGAATGCTTCAACCTAGAAGAATAAAAATTGGGTAGCCACGTGGGATTAGTGAACTGATCATTACCACCAAGTATCATTAAGATTTGGTGAAAAAAGTTTTGCTGAGATTTCAGCAAACTAGTAGTTTTTTGGAAGCTTGGCCACCCCTTTCAAACGAAAGTGTTTTTCGCCAGTCTCTGCATGGTGTACTTCAAGAGGAAACAAACCATAGAGATGGAACATAGAACTACTTCATTTGGTAAAGTTTCAAGGAGCTAGCACAAACCGTGTTTGATTTAGAGTTTCACACACATCTATCTATAAAGCAGAAAACAGAGTGAAACCTAAAAATTCAAAGTGTTACTGGAAAGGAACGCTTGAACCTAGAAGAGTAAAAATTGGGCAGCCAAGTGGGCTTAGTGAACTGATCATTACCACCAAGTATCATCAAGATTTGGTGAAAAAATGTTTGCTGAGATTTCAGCAAACTAGTAGTTTTTTGGAAGCTTGGCCACCACTTTCAAACGAAAGTGTTTTTCGCCAGTCTCTGCATGGGGTACTTCAAGAGGAAACAAAACATAGAGATAGAACTTAGAACTACTTCATTTGGTCAAGTTTCAAGGAGCTAGCACAAACCGTGTTTGATTTAGAGTTTCAAACACATCTATCTATATAGCAGGAAACACAGTGAAACCTAAAAATTCAAAGTGTTTCTGGAAACGAACGCTTGAACCTAGAAGAGTAAAAATTCGGCAGCCAAGTGGGCTTAGTGAACTGATCATTACCAAAAAGTATCATCAAGATTTGGTGAAAAAATGTTTGCTGAGATTTCAGCAAACTAGTAGTTTTTTGGAAGCTTGGCCACCCTTTTCAAACGAAAGTGTTTTTCGCCAGTCTCTGCATGGGGTATTTCAAGAGGAAACAAACCATAGAGATAGAACTTAGAACTACTTCATTCGGTCAAGTTTCAAGGAGCTAGCACAAACCGTGTTTGATTTAGAGTTTCAAACACATCTATCTATATAGCAGAAAACAGAGTGAAACCTAAAAATTCAAAGTGTTACTGGAAACGAACGCTTGAACCTAGAAGAGTGAAAGTTGGGCAGCCAAGTGGGATTAATGAAATGATCATTACCACCAAGTATCATCAAGTTTCGGTGAAAAAAGGTTTGCTGAGATTTCAGCAAACTAGTAGTTTTTTGGAAGCTTGGCAACCCCTTTCAAACGAAAGTGTTTTTCGCCAGTCTCTGCATGGGTTACTTCAAGAGGAAACAAACCATAGAGATAGAACATAGAACTACTTCATTTGGTCAAGTTTCAAGGAGCTAGCACAAACCGTGTTTGATTTAGAATTCCAAACACAGCTATCTATGTATGAGAAAACACAGTGAAACCTAAAAATTCAAACTGTTACTGGAAACGAATGCTTCAACCTAGAAGAATAAAAATTGGGCAGCCAAGTGGGATTAGTGAACTGATCATTACCACCAAGTATCATCAAGATTTGGTGAAAAAATGTTTCCTGAGATTTCAGCAAACTAGTAGTTTTTTGGAAGCTTGGCAACCCCTTTAAAACTAAAGTGTTTTTCGCCAGTCTCTGCATGGGGTACTTCAAGAGGAAACAAACTTAGAGAGATAGAACTTAGAACTACTTCATTTGGTCAAATTTCGAGGAGCTAGCACAAACCGTGTTTGATTTAGAGTTTCAAACACATCTATCTATATAACAGAAAACACAGTGAAACCTAAATTTCAAAGTGTTACTGGAAACGAATGCTTCAACCTAGAAGAATAAAAATTGGGTAGCCACGTGGGATTAGTGAACTGATCATTACCACCAAGTATCATCAAGATTTGGTGAAAAAATGTTTTCTGAGATTTCAGCAAACTAGTAGTTTTTTGGAAGCTTGGCCACCCCTTTCAAACGAAAGTGTTTTTTGCCAGTCTCTGCATGGTGTACTTCAAGAGGAAACAAACCATAGAGATGGAACATAGAACTACTTCATTTGGTAAAGTTTCAAGGAGCTAGCACAAACCGTGTTTGATTTAGAGTTTCACACACATCTATCTATAAAGCAGAAAACAGAGTGAAACCTAAAAATTCAAAGTGTTACTGGAAACGAACGCTTGAACCTAGAAGAGTAAAAATTGGGCAGCCAAGTGGGCTTAGTGAACTGATCATTACCACCAAGTATCATCAAGATTTGGTGAAAAAATGTTTGCTGAGATTTCAGCAAACTAGTAGTTTTTTGGAAGCTTGGCCACCACTTTCAAACGAAAGTGTTTTTCGCCAGTCTCTGCATGGGGTACTTCAAGAGGAAACAAACCATAGAGATAGAACTTAGAACTACTTCATTTGGTCAAGTTTCAAGGAGCTAGCACAAACCGTGTTTGATTTAGAGTTTCAAACACATCTATCTATATAGCAGAAAACAGAGTGAAACCTAAAAATTCTAAGTGTTACTGGAAACGAACGCTTGAACCTAGAAGAGTGAAAGTTGGGCAGCCAAGTGGGATTAGTGAAATGATCATTACCACCAAGTATCATCAAGTTTTGGTGAAAAAAGGTTTGCTGAGATTTCAGCAAACTAGTAGTTTTTTGGAAGCTTGGCAACCCCTTTCAAACAAAAGTGTTTTTCGCCAGTCTCTGCATGGGGTACTTCATGAGGAAACAAACCATAGAGATAGAACTTAGAACTACTTCATTTGGTCAAGTTTCAAGGAGCTAGAACAAACCGTGTTTGATTTAGAATTCCAAACACAGCTATCTATGTATGAGAAAACAGAGTGAAACCTAAAAATTCAAACTGTTACTGGAAACGAATGCTTCAACCTAGAAGAATAAAAATTGGGCAGCCAAGTGGGATTAGTGAACTGATCATTACCACCAAGTATCATCAAGATTTGGTGAAAAAATGTTTGCTGAGATTTCAGCAAACTAGTAGTTTTTTGGAAGCTTGGCAACCCCTTTCAAACGAAAGTGTTTTTCGCCAGTCTCTGCATGGTGTACTTCAAGAGGAAACAAACCGTAGAGATGGAACATAGAACTACTTCATTTGGTAAAGTTTCAAGGAGCTAGCACAAACCGTGTTTGATTTAGAGTTTCAAACACATCTATCTATTTAGCAGAAAACAGAGTCAAACCTAAAAATTCAAAGTGTTACTGGAAACGAACGCTTGAACCTAGAAGAGTAAAATTGGGCACGAAGTGGGCTTAGTGAGCTGATCATTACCACCAAGTATCATCAAGATTTGGTGAAAAAATGTTTGCTGAGATTTCAGCAAACTAGTAGTTTTTTGGAAGCTTGGCCACCCCTTTCAAACGAAAGTGTTTTTCGCCAGTCTCTGCATGGGGTACTTCAAGAGGAAACAAACCATAGAGATAGAACTTAGAACTACTTCATTTGGTCAAGTTTCAAGGAGCTAGCACAAACCGTGTTTGATTTAGAGTTTCAAACACATCTATCTATATAGCAGAAAACAGAATGAAACCTAAAAATTCAAAGTGTTACTGGAAACGAACGCTTGAACCTAGAAGAGTGAAAGTTGGGCATCCAAGTGGGATTAGTGAAATGATCATTACCACCAAGTATCATCAAGTTTTGGTGAAAAAATGTTTGCTGAGATTTCAGCAAACTAGTAGTTTTTTGGAAGCTTTTCAACCCATTTCAAACGAAAGTGTTTTTCGCCAGTCTCTGCATGGGGTACTTCAAGAGGAAAAAAACCAAAGAGATAGAACTTAGAACTACTTCATTTCGTCAAGTTTCAAGGAGCGAGCACAAACCATGTTTGATTTAGAATTCCAAACACAGCTATCTATGTAGGAGAAAACAGAGTGAAACCTAAAAATTCAAAGTGTTACTGGAAACGAATGCTTCAACCTAGAAGAATAAAAATTGGGCAGCCAAGTGGGATTAGTGAACTGATCATTACCACCAAGTATCATCAAGATTTGGTGAAAAAATGTTTGCTGAGATTTCAGCAAACTAGTATTTTTTTGGATGCTTGGCAACCCCTTTCAAACGAAAGTGTTTTTCGCCAGTCTCTGCATGGGGTACTTCAAGAGGAAAGAAACCATAGAGATAGAACTTAGGAGTACTTCATTTTGTCAAGTTTCACGGAGCTAGCACAAACCGTGTTTGATTTAGAGTTTCAAAAACATCTATCTATATAGCAGAAAACAGAGTGAAACATAAAAATTCAAAGTGTTAGTGGAAACGAATGCTTCAACCTAGAAGAATAAAAATTGGGTAGCCACGTGGGATTAGTGAACTGATCATTACCACCAAGTATCATTATGTTTTGGTGAAAAAATTTTTGCTGAGAGTTCAGCAAACTTGTAGTTTTTTGGAAGCTTGGCCACCCCTTTCAAACGAAAGTGTTTTTCCCCAGTCTCTGCATGGTGTAATTCAAGAGGAAACAAACCATAGAGATGGAACATAGAACTACTTCATTTGGTAAAGTTTCAAAAAGCTAGCACAAACCGTGTTTGATTTAGAGTTTCAAACACATCTATCTATATAGCAGGAAACAGAGTGAAACCTAAAAATTCAAAGTGTTACTGGAAACGAACTCTTGAACCTACAAGAGTGAAAGTTGGGCAGGAAAGTGGGATTAGTGAACTGATCATTACCACCAAGTATCATAGAGATTTGGTGAAAAAATGTTTGCTGAGATTTCAGCAAACTAGTAGTTTTTTGGAAGCTTGGCAACCCCTTTCAAGCGAAAGTGTTTTTCGCCAGTCTCTGCATGGGGTACTTCAAGAGGAAACAAACCATAGAGATGGAACATAGAACTACTTCATTTGGTAAAGTTTCAAGGAGCTAGCACAAACCTTGTTTGATTAAGAGTTTCAAACACATCTATCTATATAGCAGAAAACAGAGTGAAACCTAAAAATTCAAAGTGTTACTGGAAACGAACGCTTGAACCTAGAAGAGTAAAAATTGGGCCGCCAAGTGGGCTTAGTGAACTGATCATTACCACCAAGTATCATCAAGATTTGGTGAAAAAATGTTTGCTGAGATTTCAGCAAACTAGTAGTTTTTTGGAAGCTTGGCCACCCCTTTCAAACGCAAGTCTTTTTCGCCAGTCTCTGCATGGGGTACTTCAAGAGGAAACAAACCATAGAGATAGAACTTAGAACTACTTCATTTGGTCAAGTTTCAAGGGAGCTAGCACAAACCGGGTTTGATTTAGAGTTTCAAACACATCTATCTATATAGCAGAAAACCGAGTGAAACCTAAAAATTCTCAGTGTTACTGGAAACGAACGCTTGAACCTAGAAGAGTAAAAATTGGGCAGCCAAGTGGGCTTAGTGAACTGATCATTACCACCAAGTATCATCAAGATTTGGTGAAAAAATGTTTGCTGAGATTTCAGCAAACTAGTAGTTTTTTGGAAGCTTGGCCACCACTTTCAAACGAAAGTGTTTTTCGCCAGTCTCTGCATGGGGTACTTCAAGAGGAAACAAAACATAGAGATAGAACTTAGAACTACTTCATTTGGTCAAGTTTCAAGGAGCTAGCACAAACCGTGTTTGATTTAGAGTTTCAAACACATCTATCTATATAGCAGGAAACAGAGTGAAACCTAAAAATTCAAAGTGTTTCTGGAAACGAACGCTTGAACCTAGAAGAGTAAAAATTCGGCAGCCAAGTGGGCTTAGTGAACTGATCATTACCAAAAAGTATCATCAAGATTTGGTGAAAAAATGTTTGCTGAGATTTCAGCAAACTAGTAGTTTTTTGGAAGCTTGGCCACCCTTTTCAAACGAAAGTGTTTTTCGCCAGTCTCTGCATGGGGTATTTCAAGAGGAAACAAACCATAGAGATAGAACTTAGAACTACTTCATTCGGTCAAGTTTCAAGGAGCTAGCACAAACCGTGTTTGATTTAGAGTTTCAAACACATCTATCTATATAGCAGAAAACAGAGTGAAACCTAAAAATTCAAAGTGTTACTGGAAACGAACGCTTGAACCTAGAAGAGTGAAAGTTGGGCAGCCAAGTGGGATTAGTGAAATGATCATTACCACCAAGTATCATCAAGTTTCGGTGAAAAAAGGTTTGCTGAGATTTCAGCAAACTAGTAGTTTTTTGGAAGCTTGGCAACCCCTTTCAAACGAAAGTGTTTTTCGCCAGTCTCTGCATGGGTTACTTCAAGAGGAAACAAACCATAGAGATAGAACTTAGAACTACTTCATTTGGTCAAGTTTCAAGGAGCTAGCACAAACCGTGTTTGATTTAGAATTCCAAACACAGCTATCTATGTATGAGAAAACACAGTGAAACCTAAAAATTCAAACTGTTACTGGAAACGAATGCTTCAACCTAGAAGAATAAAAATTGGGCAGCCAAGTGGGATTAGTGAACTGATCATTACCACCAAGTATCATCAAGATTTGGTGAAAAAATGTTTCCTGAGATTTCAGCAAACTAGTAGTTTTTTGGAAGCTTGGCAACCCCTTTAAAACTAAAGTGTTTTTCGCCAGTCTCTGCATGGGGTACTTCAAGAGGAAACAAACTTAGAGAGATAGAACTTAGAACTACTTCATTTGGTCAAATTTCGAGGAGCTAGCACAAACCGTGTTTGATTTAGAGTTTCAAACACATCTATCTATATAACAGAAACACAGTGAAACCTAAATTTCAAAGTGTTACTGGAAACGAATGCTTCAACCTAGAAGAATAAAAATTGGGTAGCCACGTGGGATTAGTGAACTGATCATTACCACCAAGTATCATCAAGATTTGGTGAAAAAATGTTTCCTGAGATTTCAGCAAACTAGTAGTTTTTGGAAGCTTGGCCACCCCTTTCAAACGAAAGTGTTTTTTGCCAGTCTCTGCATGGTGTACTTCAAGAGGAAACAAACCATAGAGATGGAACATAGAACTACTTCATTTGGTAAAGTTTCAAGGAGCTAGCACAAACCGTGTTTGATTTAGAGTTTCACACACATCTATCTATAAAGCAGAAAACAGAGTGAAACCTAAAAATTCAAAGTGTTACTGGAAACGAACGCTTGAACCTAGAAGAGTAAAAATTGGGCAGCCAAGTGGGCTTAGTGAACTGATCATTACCACCAAGTATCATCAAGATTTGGTGAAAAAATGTTTGCTGAGATTTCAGCAAACTAGTAGTTTTTTGGAAGCTTGGCCACCACTTTCAAACGAAAGTGTTTTTCGCCAGTCTCTGCATGGGGTACTTCAAGAGGAAACAAACCATAGAGATAGAACTTAGAACTACTTCATTTGGTCAAGTTTCAAGGAGCTAGCACAAACCGTGTTTGATTTAGAGTTTCAAACACATCTATCTATATAGCAGAAAACAGAGTGAAACCTAAAAATTCAAAGTGTTACTGGAAACGAACGCTTGAACCTAGAAGAGTGAAAGTTGGGCAGCCAAGTGGGATTAGTGAAATGATCATTACCACCAAGTATCATCAAGTTTTGGTGAAAAAAGGTTTGCTGAGATTTCAGCAAACTAGTAGTTTTTTGGAAGCTTGGCAACCCCTTTCAAACGAAAGTGTTTTTCGCCAGTCTCTGCATGGGGTACTTCATGAGGAAACAAACCATAGAGATAGAACTTAGAACTACTTCATTTGGTCAAGTTTCAAGGAGCTAGAACAAACCGTGTTTGATTTAGAATTCCAAACACAGCTATCTATGTATGAGAAAACAGAGTGAAACCTAAAAATTCAAACTGTTACTGGAAACGAATGCTTCAACCTAGAAGAATAAAAATTGGGCAGCCAAGTGGGATTAGTGAACTGATCATTACCACCAAGTATCATCAAGATTTGGTGAAAAAATGTTTGCTGAGATTTCAGCAAACTAGTAGTTTTTTGGAAGCTTGGCAACCCCTTTCAAACGAAAGTGTTTTTCGCCAGTCTCTGCATGGTGTACTTCAAGAGGAAACAAACCGTAGAGATGGAACATAGAACTACTTCATTTGGTAAAGTTTCAAGGAGCTATCACAAACCGTGTTTGATTTAGAGTTTCAAACACATCTATCTATTTAGCAGAAAACAGAGTCAAACCTAAAAATTCAAAGTGTTACTGGAAACGAACGCTTGAACCTAGAAGAGTAAAATTGGGCACGAAGTGGGCTTAGTGAGCTGATCATTACCACCAAGTATCATCAAGATTTGGTGAAAAAATGTTTGCTGAGATTTCAGCAAACTAGTAGTTTTTTGGAAGCTTGGCCACCCCTTTCAAACGAAAGTGTTTTTCGCCAGTCTCTGCATGGGGTACTTCAAGAGGAAACAAACCATAGAGATAGAACTTAGAACTACTTCATTTGGTCAAGTTTCAAGGAGCTAGCACAAACCGTGTTTGATTTAGAGTTTCAAACACATCTATCTATA
>NW_027514668.1:60115-119847 GCF_048772815.1 Callospermophilus lateralis | reverse complement strand
TGAGAGTGGTTGCCAAGCTTCTAAGAAATTACGAGTTTCCGGAAAACCAGCAAATATTTTGTCACCCCAATCTTGATGATAATTGGTGGTAATGATCAGTACACAAATCCCACTTGGCTCACCAAATTTTGTTCTTCTAGGTTGAAGCGTTCGTCTACAGTAGCAGTTTTTATATTTAGGTTTCCCTATGTTCTCTCCTGTATAGATAGATGAATTTGGAACTCAAAATCCCACATGGTTTGTAGTAGCTCTTTGAAACTTGACAAAATAAAGGACTTCTCAGTTTTGTCTCAATGGATTGTTTCCTCTTCAATTAGCCCTAGGCACTGACTGTGGAAAAGCCCTTTCATTGAGAGGGGTTGCCAAGCTTCTAAGAAATAAAGAGTTTCCGAAATACCAGCAAATATTTTTTCACCCAATCTTGATGATACTTGATGGTAATGATCAGTACACAAATCCCCCTTGGCTCACCAAATTGTGTTCTTCTAGGTTGAAGCGTTCGTCTACAGTAGCAGTTTTTATATTTAGTTTTCCCTCTGTTCTCTCCTATAATAGATAGATAAATTAGGAACTCTAAATTCAACATGGATTGTAGTAGCTCTTTGAAACTTGACAAAATAAAGGAGTTCTCAGTTTTGTCTCTATGGTTTGTTTCCTCCTCAAGTAGCCCTATCACAGACTGTGGAAAAGCACTTTCATTGAGAGGGGTTGCCAAGCTGTTACGAAATTACGAGTTTCCGAAATACCAGCAAATATTTTTTCAAGCAATCTTGATGGTACTTGGTGGTAATGATCAGTACACAGATCCCACTTGTCTCACCAAATTTTGTTCTTCTAGGTTGAAGCGTTCGTCTACAGTAGCAGTTTTTATATTTAGGTTTCACTCTGTGCTCTCATATATAGATAGATGAATTTGGAACTCTAAATCCAACATGGTTTGTAGTAGCTCTTTGAAACTTGAAAAAATAAAGGAGTTCTGAGTTTTGTCTCTATGGTTTGTTTCCTCTTCAAGTAGCCCTAGGCACAGACTGTGGAAAAGCACTTTCATTGAGAGGGGTTGCCAAGCTTCTAAGAAATAACGAGTTTCCGAAATACCAGCAAATATTTTTTCACCCAATCTTGATGATAATGTTGCTAATGATCAGTACACAAATCCCACTTGGCTCACCCAATTTTGTTCTTCTAGTTGGAAGCTTTCGTCTACAGTAGCAGTTTTTATATTTAGGTTTCTCTCTGTTCTCTCCTATATAGATAGATGAATTTGGAACTCTAAATCCAACATGGGATTGTAGTAGCTCTTTGAAACTTGACAAAATAAAGGAGTTCTCAGTTTTGTCTCTATGGTTTGTTTCCTATTCAAGTAGCCCTAGTCACAGACTGTGGAAAAGCACTTTCATGGAGAGGGGTTGCCAAGCTTCTAAGAAATTACGAGTTTCCGAAATACCAGCAAATATTTTTTCACCCAATCTTGATGATACTTGGTGGTAATGATCAGTACACAAATCCCACTTGGCTCATCAAATTTTGTTCTTCTAAGTTGAAGCGTTCGTCTACAGTAGCAGTTTTTATATTTAGGTTTCTCTCTGTTCTCTCCTATTCAGATAGATGAATTTGGAACTCTAAAATCCAACATGGTTTGTAGTAGCTCTTTGAAACTTGACAAAATAAAGGAGTTCTCAGTTTTGTCTCTATGGTTTCTTTCCTCTTCAAGTAGCCCTAGTCACAGACTGTTGAAAAGCACTTTCATTGAGAGGGGTTGCCAAGCTGCTAAGAAATTACGAGTTTCCGAAATACCAGCAAATATTTTTTTCATCCAATCTTGATGATACTTGGTGGTAATGATCAGTACACAAATCCCACTTGGCTCACCAAATTTGTTCTTCTAGGTTGAAGCGTTCGTCTACAGTAGCAGTTTTTATATTTAGGTTTCACTCTGTGCTCTCAAATATAGAGAGATGAATTTGGAACTCAAAATCCAACATGGTTTGTAGTAGCTCTTTGAAACTTGACAAAATAAAGGAGTTCTCAGTTTTGTCTCTATGGTTAGTTTCCTCTTCAAGTAGCCCTAGGCACAGACTGTGGAAAAGCACTTTCATTGATAGGGGTTGCCAAGCTTCTAAGAAATAAAGAGTTTCCGATATACCAGCAAATATTTTTTCACCCAATCTTGATGATACTTGGTGGTAATGATCAGTACACAAATCCCACTTGGCTCACCAAATTTTGTTCTTCTAGGTTGAAGCGTTCGTCTACAGTAGCAGTTTTTATATTTAGGTTTCTCTCTGTTCTCTCCTATATAGATAGTTGAATTTGGAACTCTAAATCCAACATGGATTGTAGTAGCTCTTTGAAACTTGACAAAATAAAGGAGTTCTCAGTTTTGTCTCTATGGTTTCTTTCCTCTTCAAGTAGCCCTAGGCACAGACTGTGGAAGCACTTTCATTGAGATGGGTTGCCAAGCTTCTAAGAAATAACGAGTTTCCATAATACCAGCAAATAATTTTTCACCCAATCTTGATGATACTTGGTAGTAATAATCAGTACACAAATCCCACTTGGCTCACCCAATTTTGTTCTTCTACATTGAAGCGTTCGTCTACAGGAGCAGTTTTTATATTTAGGTTTCACTCGGTTCTCTCATATATAGAAACATGAATTTGGAACTCTACATCCAACATGGTTTGTAGTAGCATTTTGAAACTTGACAAAATAAAGGAGTTCTCAGTTTTGTGTCTATGGTTTGTTTCCTCTTCAAGTAGCCCTAGTCACAGACTGTGGAAAAAGCACTTTCATGGAGAGGGGTTGCCAAGCTTCTAAGAAATTACGAGTTTCCGAAATACCAGCAAATATTTTTTCACCCAATCTTGATGATACTTCGTGGTAATGATCAGTACACAAATCCCACTTGGCTCACCAAATTTTGTTCTTCTAGTTTGAAGCGTTCGTCTACAGTAGCAGTTTTAATATTTAGGTTTCCCTCTGTTCTCTCCTGTATAGATAGATGAATTTGGAACTCTAAATCCAACATGGATTGTAGTAGCTCTTTGAAACTTGACAAAATAAAGGAGTTCTCAGTTTTTTCTCTATGGTTTGTTCCTCTTCAAGTAGCCCTAGGCACAGACTGTGGAAGCACTTTCATTGAGATGGGTTGCCAAGCTTCTAAGAAATAACGAGTTTCCAAAATACCAGCAAATATTTTTTGACCTAATATTGATGATACTTGGTGGTAATGATCAGTACAAAATTCCCACTTGGCTCACCAAATTTTGTTCTTCTAGGTTGAAGCGTTCGTCTACAATAGCAGTTTTTATATTTAGGTTTCCCTCTGTTCTCTCCTGTATAGATAGATGAATTTGGAACTCAAAATACCACATGATTTGTAGTAGCTCTTTGAAACTTGACAAAAAAAAGGAGTTCTCAGTTTTGTCTCTATGGATTGTTTCCTCTCAATTAGCCCTAGGCACAGACTGTGGAAAAGCACTTTCATTAAGAGGGGTTGCCAAGCTTCTAAGAAATAAAGAGTTTCCGAAATACCAGCAAATATTTTTCACCCAATCTTGATGATACTTGGTGGTAATGATAAGTACACAGATCCCACATGGCTCACCAAATTTTGTTCTTCTAGGTTGAAGCGTTCGTCTACAGTAGCAGTTTTTATATTTAGGTTTCACTCTGTGCTCTCAAATATAGATAGATGAATTTGGAACTTTAAATCCAACATGGTTTGTAGTAGCTCTTTGAAACTTGACAAAATAATGGAGTTCTGAGTTTTGTCTCTATGTTTTTTTTCCTCTTCAAGTAGCCCTAGGCACAGACTGTGGAAAAGCACTTTAATTGAGAGGGGTTGCCAAGCTTCTAAGAAATAACGAGTTTCCGAAATACCAGCAAATATTTTTTCACCCAATCTTGATGATACTTGTTGCTAATGATCAGTACACAAATCCCACATGGCTCACCAAATTTTGTTCTTCTAGGTTGAAGCGTTCGTCTACAGTAGCAGTTTTTATATTTAGGTTTCTCTCTGTTCTCTCCTATATAGATAGATGAATTTGGAACTCTAAATCCAACATGGATTGTAGTAGCTCTTTGAAACTTTACAAAATAAAGGAGTTCTCAGTTTTTTCTCTATGGTTTGTTTCCTCTTCAAGTAGCCGTAGGCGCAGACTGTGGAAGCACTTTCATTGAGATGGGTTGCCAAGCTTCTAAGAAATAACGAGTTTCCAAAATACCAGCAAATATTTTTTCACCCAATCTTGATGATACTTGGTGGTAATGATCAGTACACAAATCCCTCTTGGCTCACCCAATTTTGTTCTTCTACGTTGAATCGTTCGTCTACAGGAGCAGTTTTTATATTTAGGTTTCACTCGGTTCTCTCATATATAGAAACATGAATTTGGAACTCTACATCCAACATGGTTTGTAGTGGCTTTTTGAAACGTGACAAAATAAAGGAGTTCTCAGTTTTGTCTCTATGGTATGTTTCCTCTTCAAGTATCCCTAGTCAAAGACTGTGGAAAAGCACTTTCATGGAGAGGGGTTGCCAAGCTTCTAAGAAATTACGAGTTTCCGAAATACCAGCAAATATTTTTTCACCCAATCTTGATGATACTTGGTGGTAATGATCAGTACAAAATCCCACTTGGCTCACCAAATTTTGTTCTTCTAGGTTGAAGCGTTCGTCTACAGTAGCAGTTTTTATATTTAGGTTTCCCTATGTTCTCTCCTGTATAATTAGATGAATTTGGAACTCAAAATCCCACATGGTTTGTAGTAGCTCTTTGAAACTTGACAAAATAAAGGAGTTCTCAGTTTTGTCTCTATGGATTGTTTCCTCTTCAATTAGCCCTAGGCACTGACTGTGGAAAAGCACTTTCATTGAGAGGGGTTGCCAAGCTTCTAAGAAATAAAGAGTTTCCGAAATACCAGCAAATATTTTTTCACCCAATCTTGATGATACTTGGTGGTAATGATCAGTACACAAATCCCCCTTGGCTCACCAAATTTTGTTCTTCTAGGTTGAAGAGTTCGTCTACAGTAGCAGTTTTTATATTTAGTTTTCCCTCTGTTCTCTCCTATATAGATAGATGAATTTAGAACTCTAAATCCAACATGGTTTGTAGTAGCTCTTTGAAACTTGACAAAATAAAGGAGTTCTCAGTTTTGTCTCTATGGTTTGTTTCCTCTTCAAATAGCCCTATCATAGACTGTGGAAAAGCACTTTCATTGAGAGGGGTTGCCAAGCTGCTAAGAAATTACGAGTTTCCGAAATACCAGCAAATATTTTTTCAGCCAATCTTGATGGTACTTGGTGGTAATGATCAGTACACAGATCCCACTTGTCTCACCAAATTTTGTTCTTCTAGGTTGAAGCGTTCGTCTACAGTAGCAGTTTTTATATTTAGGTTTCACTCTGTGCTCTCATATATAGATAGATGAATTTGGAACTCTAAATCCAACATGGTTTGTAGTAGCTCTTTGAAACTTGAAAAAATAAAGGAGTTCTGAGTTTTGTCTCTATGGTTTGTTTCCTCTTCAAGTAACCCTAGGCACAGACTGTGGAAAAGCACTTTCATTGAGAGGGGTTGCGAAGCTTCTAAGAAATAACGAGTTTCCGAAATACCAGTAAATATTTTTTCACCCAATCTTGATGATACTTGTTGCTAATGATCAGTACACAAATCCCACTTGGCTCACCCAATTTTGTTCTTCTACGTTGAAGCGTTCATCTACAGGAGCAGTTTTTATATTTAGGTTTCACTCGGTTCTCTCATATATAGAAACATGAATTTGGAACTCTACATCCAACATGGTTTGTAGTAGCTTTTTGAAACTTGACAAAATAAAGGAGTTCTCAGTTTTGTCTCTATGGTTTGTATCCTCTTCAAGTAGCCCTAGTCACAGACTGTGGAAAAGCACTTTCATGGAGAGGGGTTGCCAAGCTTCTAAGAAATTACGAGTTTCCGAAATACCAGCAAATATTTTTTCACCCAATCTTGATGATACTTGGTGGTAATGATCAGTACACAAATCCCACTTGGCTCAACAAATTTTGTTCTTCTAGGTTGAAGCATTCGTCTAAAGTAGCAGTTTTTATATTTAGGTTTCCCTCTGTTCTCTGCTGTATAGATAGATGAATTTGGAACTCTAAATCCAACATGGTTTGTAGTAGCTCTTTGAAACTTGACAAAATAAAGGAGTTCTCAGTTTTGTCTCTATGTTTTGTATCCTCTTCAAGTAGCCCTAGGCACAGACTGTGGAAAAGCACTTTCATTGAGAGTGGTTGCCAAGCTAAGAAATTACAAGTTTCCGAAACACCAGCAAATATTTTTTCACCAATCTTGATGATACTTGGCGGTCATGATAAGTACACAAATCCCACTTGGCTCAGGAAATTTTGTTCTTCTATGTTGAAGTGTTCGTCTACAGTAGCAGTTTTTATATTTAGGTTTCTCTCTGTTCTCTCCTATGTAGATAGATGAATTTGGAACTCCAAATCCAACATGGATTGTAGTAGCTCTTTGAAACTTGACAAAATAAAGGAATTCTCAGTTTTGTCTCTATGGTTTGTTTCCTCTTCAAGTAGCCCTAGTCACAGACTGTGGAAAAGCACTTTCATGGAGAGGGGTTGCCAAGCTTCTAAGAAATTACGAGTTTCCGAAATACCAGCAAATATTTTTTCACCCAATCTTGATGATACTTGGTGGTAATGATCAGTACACAAATCCCACTTGGCTCACCAAATTTTGTTCTTCTAGGTTGAAGCGTTCGTCTACAGTAGCAGTTTTTATATTTAGGTTTCCCTCTGTTCTCTCCTGTATAAATAGTTGAATTGGAACTCTAAATCCACCATGGATTGTAGTAGCTCTTTGAAACTAGACAAAATAAAGGAATTCTCAGTTTTGTCTCTATGGTTTGTTTCCTCTTCAAGAAGCCCTAGGCACAGACAGTGGAAAGCACTTTCATTGAGATGGGTTGCCAAGCTTCTAAGAAATAACGAGTTTCTAAAATACCAGCAAATATTTTTTCACCCAATCTTGATGATACTTGGTGGTAATGATCAGTGCACAAATCCCACTTGGCACACCAAATTTTGTTCTTCTAGGTTGAAGCGTTCGTCTACAATAGCAGTTTTTATATTTAGGTTTCCCTCTGTTCTCTCCAATATAGATAGATGAATTTGGAACTCTAAATCCAACATGGTTTGTAGTAGCTCTTTGAAACTTGACAAAATAAAGGAGTTCTCAGTTTTGTCTCTATGGTTTCTTTCCTCTTCAAGTAGCCCTAGTCACAGACTGTGGAAAAGCACTTTCATTGAGAGGGGTTGCCAAGCTTCTAAGAAATTACGAGTTTCCGAAATACCAGCAAATATTTTTTCACCCAATCTTGATGATACTTGGAGGTAATGATCAGTACACAAATCCCACTTGGGTCACCAAATTTTGTTCTTCTAGGTTGAAGCGTTCGTCTACAGTAGCAGTTTTTATATTTAGGTTTCCCTCTGTTCTCTCCTGTATAGATAGATGAATTTGGAACTCTAAATCCAACATGGTTTGTAGTAGCTCTTTGAAACTTGAGGAAATAAAGAAGTTCTGAGTTTTGTCTCTCTGGTTTGTTTCCTCTTCAAGTAGCCCAAATCACAGACTGTGGAAAAGCACTTTCATGGAGAGGGGTTGCCAAGCTTCTACGAAATTACGAGTTTCCGAAATACCAGCATGTATTTTCTCACCCAATCTTGATGATACTTGGTGGTAATGATCAGTACACAAATCCCACTTGGCTCAAAAATTTTATTCTTCTAGGTTGAAGCGTTTGTCTGCAGTAGCAGTTTTTATATTTAGGTTTCCCTCTGTTCTCTCCTGTATAGATAGATGAATTTGGAACTCTAAATCCAACATGGATTGTAGTAGCTCTTTGAAACATGACAAAATAAAGGAGTTCTCAGTTTTGTCTCTATGGTTTGTTTCCTCTTCAAGAAGCCCTAGGCACAGACTGTGGAAGCACTTTCATTGAGATGGGTTGCTAAGCTTCTAAGAAATAACGAGTTTCCAAAATACCAGCAAATATTTTTTCATCCAATCTTGATGATACTTGGTGGTAATGATCAGTACAAAATTCCCACTTGGCTCACCAAATTTTGTTCTTCTACGTTGAAGCGTTCGTCTACAGTAGCAGTTTTTATATTTAGGTTTCCCTATGTTCTCTCCTGTATAAATAGATGAATTTGGAACTCTAAATCCCACATGGTTTGTAGTAGCTCTTTGAAACTTGACAAAATAAAGGAGTTCTCACTTTTGTCTCTATGGATTGTTTCCTCTTCAATTAGCACTAGGCACACACTGTGGAAAAGCACTTTCATTGAGAGGGGTTGCCAAGCTTCTAAGAAATAACGATTTTCCGAAAAACCAGCAAATATTTTTTCACCCAATCTTAATGATACTTGGTGGTAATTATCAGTACACAAATCCCACTTGGCTCACCAAATTTTGTTCTTCTAGGTTGAAGCGTTCGTCTACAGGAGCAGTTTTTATATTTAGGTTTCACTCGGTTCTCTCATATATAGAAACATGAATTTGGAACTCTAAATCCAACATGGTTTGTAGTAGCTTTTTGAAACTTGACAAAATACAGCAGTTCTCAATTTTGTCTCTATTATTTGTTTCCTCTTCAAGTAGCCCTAGTCACAGACTGTGGAAAAGCACTTTCATGGAGAGGGGTTGCCAAGCTTCTAAGAAACTACGAGTTTCCGAAATTCCAGCAAATATTTTTTCAGCCAATCTTGATGATACTTGTTGCTAATGATCAGTACACAAATCCCACTTGGCTCACCAAATTTTGTTCTTCTAGGTTGAAGCGTTCGTCTAAAGTAGCAGTTTTTATATTTAGGTTTCTCTCTGTTCTCTCCTATATAGATAGATGAATTTGGAACTCTAAATCCAACATGGATTGTAGTAGCTCTTTGAAACTTTGCAAAATAAAGGAGTTCTCAGTTTTGTCTCTATGGTTTGTTCCCTCTTCAAGTAGCCCTAGGCGCAGACTGTGGAAGCACTTTCATTGAGATGGGTTGCCAAGCTTCTAAGAATTAACGAGTTTCCAAAGTACCAGCAAATATTTTTTCACCTAATTTTGATGATACTTGGTGGTAATGATCAGTACAAAATTCCCACTTGGCTCACCAAATTTTGTTCTTCTAGGTTGAAGCGTTCACCTACAGTAGCAGTTTTTCTATTTAGGTTTCCCTCTGTTCTCTCCTGTATAGATAGAGGAATTTGGAACTCTAAATCCAACATGGATTGTAGTAGCTCTTTGAAACTTGACAAAATAAAGGAGTTCTCAGTTTTGTCTCTATGGTTTGTTTCCTCTTCAAGTAGCCCTAGGCACAGACTGTGGAAGCACTTTCATTGAGATGGGTTGCCAAGCTTCTAAGAAATAACGAGTTTCCAAAATACCAGCAAATATTTTTTCACCCAATCTTGATGATAATTGGTGGTAATGATCAGTACACAAATCCCACTTGGCTCACCCAATTTTGTTCTTCTACGTTGAAGCGTTCATCTACAGGAGCAGTTTTTATATTTAGGTTTCACTCGGTTCTCTCATATATAGAAACATGAATTTGGAACTCTACATCCAACATGGTTTGTAGTAGCTTTTTGAAACTTGACAAAATAAAGGAGTTCTCAGTTTTGTCTCTATGGTTTGTATCCTCTTCAAGTAGCCCTAGTCACAGACTGTGGAAAAGCACTTTCATGGAGAGGGGTTGCCAAGCTTCTAAGAAATTACGAGTTTCCGAAATACCAGCAAATATTTTTTCACCCAATCTTGATGATACTTGGTGGTAATGATCAGTACACAAATCCCACTTGGCTCACCAAATTTTGTTCTTCTAGGTTGAAGCATTCGTCTAAAGTAGCAGTTTTTATATTTAGGTTTCCCTCTGTTCTCTGCTGTATAGATAGATGAATTTGGAACTCTAAATCCAACATGGTTTGTAGTAGCTCTTTGAAACTTGACAAAATAAAGGAGTTCTCAGTTTTGTCTCTATGTTTTGTATCCTCTTCAAGTAGCCCTAGGCACAGACTGTGGAAAAGCACTTTCATTGAGAGTGGTTGCCAAGCTAAGAAATTACAAGTTTCCGAAACACCAGCAAATATTTTTTCACCAATCTTGATGATACTTGGCGGTCATAATAAGTACACAAATCCCACTTGGCTCAGGAAATTTTGTTCTTCTATGTTGAAGTGTTCGTCTACAGTAGCAGTTTTTATATTTAGGTTTCTCTCTGTTCTCTCCTATGTAGATAGATGAATTTGGAACTCCAAATCCAACATGGATTGTAGTAGCTCTTTGAAACTTGACAAAATAAAGGAATTCTCAGTTTTGTCTCTATGGTTTGTTTCCTCTTCAAGTAGCCCTAGGCACAGACTGTGGAAAAGCACTTTCATTGAGAGGGGTTGCCAAGCTTCTAAGACATAACGAGTTTCCGAAATACCAGCAAATATTTTTTCACCCAATCTTGATGATACTTGTTGCTATTGATCAGTACACAAATCCCACTTGGCTCACCAAATTTTGTTCTTCTAGGTTGAAGCGTTCGTCTACAGTAGCAGTTTTTATATTTAGGTTTCTCTCTATTCTCTCCTATATAGATAGATGCATTTGGAACTCTAAATCCAACATGGTTTATAGTAGCTCTTTGAAACTTGACAAAATAAAGGAGTTCTCAGTTTTGTCTCTGTGGTTTGTTTCCTCTTCAAGTAGCCCTAGTCACAGACTGTGGAAAAGCACTTTCATGGAGAGGGGTTGCCAAGCTTCTAAGAAATTACGAGTTTCCGAAATACCAGCAAATATTTTTTCACCCAATCTTGATGATACTTGTTGGTAATGATCAGTACACAAATCCCACTTGGCTCACCGAATTTTGTTCTTCTAGGTTGAAGCGTTCGTCTACAGTAGCAGTGTTTATATTTAGGTTTCCCTCTGTTCTCTCCTGTATAGATAGATGAATTTGGAACTCTAAATCCAACATGGATTGTAGTAGCTCTTTGAAACTTGACAAAATAAAGGAGTTCTCAGTTTTGTCTCTATGGTTTGTTTCCTCTTCAAGTAGCCCTAGGCACAGACTGTGGAAGCACTTTCATTGAGATGGGTTGCCAAGCTTCTAAGAAATAACGAGTTTCCAAAATACCAGCAAATATTTTTTCACCCAATCTTGATGATACTTGGTGGTAATGATCAGTACACAAATCCCACTTGGCTCACCCAATTTTGTTCTTCTACGTTGAAACGTTCGTCTACAGGAGCAGTTTTTATATTTAGGTTTCACTCGGTTCTCTCATATATAGAAACATGAATTTGGAACTCTAAATCCAACATGGTTTGTAGTAGCTTTTTGAAAATTGACAAAATAAAGGAGTTCTCAGTTTTGTCTCTATGGTTTGTTTCCTCTTCAAGTAGCTTTAGTCACAGACTGTGGAAAAGCACTTTCATGGAGAGGGGTTGCCAAGCTTCTAAGAAATAAAGAGTTTCCGAAATACCAGCAAATATTTTTTCACCCAATCTTGATGATACTTGGTGGTAATGATCAGTACAAAATCCCACTTGGCTCACCAAATTTTGTTCTTCTAGGTTGAAGCGTTCGTCTGCAGTAGCAGTTTTTATATTTAGGTTTCCCTATGTTCTCTCCTGTATAGATAGATGAATTTGGAACTCAAAATCCCACATGGTTTGTAGTAGCTCTTTGAAACTTGACAAAATAAAGGAGTTCTCAGTTTTGTCTCTATGGATTGTTTCCTCTTCAATTAGCCCTAGGCACTGACTGTGGAAAAGCACTTTCCTTGAGAGGGGTTGCCAAGCTTCTAAGAAATAAAGAGTTTCCGAAATACCAGCAAATATTTTTTCACCCAATCTTGATGATACTTGGTGGTAATGATCAGTACACAAATCCCCCTTGGCTCACAAAATTTTGTTCTTCTAGGTTGAAGCGTTCGTCTACAGTAGCAGTTTTTATATTTAGTTTTCCCTCTGTTCTCTCCTATATAGATAGATGAATTTGGAACTCTAAATCCAACATGGTTTGTAGTAGCTCTTTGAAACTTGACAAAATAAAGGAGTTCACCGTTTTGTCTCTATGGTTTGTTTCCTCTTCAAGTAGCCCTAGTCACAGACTGTGAAAAAGCACTTTCATGGAGAGGGGTTGCCAAGCTTCTAAGAAATAACAAGTTTCCGAAAAACCAGCAAATATTTTTTCACCCAAACTTGATGATACTTGGTGGTAATGATCATTACACAAATCCCACTTGGCTCACCAAATTTTATTCTTCTAGGTTGAAGCGTTCGTCTACAGTAGCAGTTTTTATATTTAGGTTTCACTCTGTTCTCTCATATATAGATAGATGAATTTGGAACTCTAAATCCAACATGGTTTGTAGTAGCTCTTTGAAACTTGACAAAATTAAGGAGTTCTCAGTTTTGTCTTTATGGTTCCTTTCCTCTTCAAGTAGCCCTAGTCACAGACTGTGGAAAAGCACTTTCATGGAGAGGGGTTGCCAAGCTGCTAAGAAATTACGAGTTTCCGAAATACCAGCAAATATTTTTTTCATCCAATCTTGATGATACTTGGTGGTAATGATCAGTACACAAATCCCACTTGGCTCACCAAATTTTGTTCTTCTAGGATGAAGCGTTCGTCTACAGTAGCAGTTTTTATATTTAGGTTTCCCTCTGTTCTCTCCTGTATAGATAGATGAATTTGGAACTCTAAATCCAACATGGTTTGTAGTAGCTCTTTGAATCTTGACAAAATAAAGAAGTTCTGAGTTTTGTCTCTATGGTTTGTTTCCTCTTCAAGTAGCCCTAGGCACAGACTGTGGAAAAGCACTTTCATTGAGAGGGGTTGCCAAGCTTCTAAGAAATTACGAGTTTCCGAAAAACCAGCAAATATTTTGTCACCCAATCTTGATGATTCTTGGTGGTAATGATCAGTACACAAATCCCACTTGGCTCACCAAATTTTGATCTTCTACGTTGAAGCGTTCGTCTACAGTAGCAGTTTTTATATTTAGGTTTCTCTCTGTTCTCTCCTATATAGATAGATGAATTTGGAACTCTAAATCCAACATGGATTGTAGTAGCTCTTTGATACTTGACAAAATAAAGAAGTTCTGAGTTTTGTCTCTATGGTTTGTTTCCTCTTCAAGTAGCCCTAGGCACAGACTGTGGAAAAGCACTTTCATTGAGAGGGGTTGCCAAGCTGCTACGAAATTACGAGTTTCCGAAATACCAGCAAATATTTTTTCAAGCAATCTTGATGGTACTTCGTGGTAATGATCAGTACACAGATCCCACTTGTCTCACCAAATTTTGTTCTTCTAGGTTGAAGCGTTCGTCTACAGTAGCAGTTTTTATATTTAGGTTCCACTCTGTGCTCTCATATATAGATAGATGAATTTGGAACTCTAAATCCAACATGGTTTGTAGTAGCTCTTTGAAACCTGAAAAAATAAAGGAGTTCTGAGTTTTGTCTCTATGGTTTGTTTCCTCTTCAAGTAGCCCTAGGCACAGACTGTGGAAAAACACTTTCATTGAGAGGGGTTGCGAAGCTTCTAAGAAATAACGAGTTTCCGAAATACCAGCAAATATTTCTTCACCCAATCTTGATGATACTTGTTGCTAATGATCAGTACACAAATCCCACTTGGCTCACCCAATTTTGTTCTTCTAGTTTGAAGCTTTCGTCTACAGTAGCAGTTTTAATATTTAGGTTTCTCTCTGTTCTCTCCTATATAGATAGATGAATTTGGAACTCTAAATCCAACATGGATTGTAGTAGCTCTTTGAAACTTGACAAAATAAAGGAGTTCTCAGTTTTGTCTCTATGGTTTGTTTCCTATTCAAGTAGCCCTAGTCACAGACTGTGGAAAAGCACTTTCATGGAGAGGGGTTGCCAAGCTTCTAAGAAATTACGAGTTTCCGAAATACCAGCAAATATTTTTTCACCCAATCTTGATGATACTTGGTGGTAATGATCAGTACACAAATACCACTTGGCTCACCAAATTTTGTTCTTCTAGATTGAAGCGTTCGTCTACAGTAGCAGTTTTTATATTTAGGTTTCCCTCTGTTATCTCCTGTATAGATAGATGAATTTGGAACTCTAAATCCAACATGGATTGTAGTAGCTCTTTGAAACTTGACAAAATAAAGGAGTTCTCAGTTTTGTCTCTATGGTTTGTTTCCTCTTCAAGGAGCCCTAGGCACAGACTGTGGAAAAGCACTTTCATTGAGAGGGGTTGCCAAGCTTCTAAGAAATAAAGAGTTTCCGAAATACCAGCAAATATTTTTTCACCCAATCTTGATGATACTTGTTGCTAATGATCAGCACACAAATCCCACTTGGCTCATCAAATTTTGTTCTTCTAAGTTGAAGCGTTCGTCTACAGTAGCAGTTTTTATATTTAGGTTTCCCTCTGTTCTCTCCTATATAGATAGATGAATTTGGAACTCTAAATCCAACATGGTTTGTAGTAGCTCTTTGAAACTTGACAAAATAAAGGAGTTCTCAGTTTTGTCTCTATGGTTTCTTTCCTCTTCAAGTAGCCCTAGTCACAGACTGTGGAAAAGCACTTTCATTGAGAGGGGTTGCCAAGCTGCTAAGAAATTACGAGTTTCCGAAATACCAGCAAATATTTTTTTCATCCAATCTTGATGATACTTGGTGGTAATGATCAGTACACAAATCCCACTTGGCTCACCAAATTTTGTTCTTCTAGGTTGAAGCGTTCGTCTACAGTAGCAGTTTTTATATTTAGGTTTCCCTCTGTTCTCTCCTGTATAGATAGATGAATTTGGAACTCTAAATCCAACATGGTTTGTAGTAGCTCTTTGAATCTTGACAAAATCAAGAAGTTCTGAGTTTTGTCTCTATGGTTTGTTTCCTCTTCAAGTAGCCCTAGTCACAAACTGTGAAAAAGCACTTTCATGGAGAGGGGTTGCCAAGCTTCTAAGAAATAACAAGTTTCCGAAAAACCAGCAAATATTTTTTCACCCAAACTTGATGATACTTGGTGGTAATGATCATTACACAAATCCCACTTGGCTCACCAAATTTTATTCTTCTAGGTTGAAGCGTTCGTCTACAGTAGCAGTTTTTATATTTAGGTTTCTCTCTGTTCTCTCCTATATAGATAGATGAATTTGGAACTCTAAATCCAACATGGATTGTAGTAGCTCTTTAAAACTTTACAAAATAAAGGAGTTCTCAGTTTTTTCTCTATGGTTTGTTTCCTCTTCAAGTAGCCATAGGCGCAGACTGTGGAAGCACTTTCATTGAGATGGGTTGCCAAGCTTCTAAGAAATAACGAGTTTCCAAAATACCAGCAAATATTTTTTCACCCAATCTTGATGATACTTGGTGGTCATGATCAGTACACAAGTCCCTCTTGGCTCACCCAATTTTGTTCTTCTACGTTGAATCGTTCGTCTACAGGAGCAGTTTTTATATTTAGGTTTCCCTATGTTCTCTCCTGTATAGATAGATGAATTTGGAACTCAAAATCCCACATGGTTTGTAGTAGCTCTTTGAAACTTGACAAAATAAAGGAGTTCTCAGTTTTGTCTCTATGGATTGTTTCCTCTTCAATTAGCCCTAGGCACTGACTGTGGAAAAGCACTTTCATTGAGAGGGGTTGCCAAGCTTCTAAGAAATAAAGAGTTTCCGAAATACCAGCAAATATTTTTTCACCCAATCTTGATGATACTTAGTGGTAATGATCAGTACACAAATCCCCCTTGGCTCACCAAATTTTGTTCTTCTAGGTTGAAGCGTTCGTCTACAGTAGCAGTTTTTATATTTAGTTTTCCCTCTGTTCTCTCCTATATAGATAGATGAATTTGGAACTCTAAATCCAACATGGTTTGTAGTAGCTCTTTGAAACTTGACAAAATAAAGGAGTTCACCGTTTTGTCTCTATGGTTTGTTTCCTCTTCAAGTAGCCCTAGTCATAGACTGTGGAAAAGCACTTTCATGGAGAGGGGTTGCCAAGCTTCTAAGAAATAACAAGTTTCCGAAAAACCAGCAAATATTTTTTCACCCAAACTTGATGATACTTGGTGGTAATGATCATTACACAAATCCCACTTGGCTCACCAAATTTTATTCTTCTAGGTTGAAGCGTTCGTCTACAGTAGCAGTTTTTATATTTAGGTTTCACTCTGTTCTCTCATATATAGATAGATGAATTTGGAACTCTAAATCCAACATGGTTTGTAGTAGCTCTTTGAAACTTGACAAAATAAAGGAGTTCTCAGTTTTGTCTTTATCGTTCCTTTCCTCTTCAAGTAGCCCTAGTCACAGACTGTGGAAAAGCACTTTCATGGAGAGGGGTTGCCAAGCTGCTAAGAAATTACGAGATTCCGAAATACCAGCAAATATTTTTTTTCATCCAATCTTGATGATACTTGGTGGTAATGATCAGTACACAAATCCCACTTGGCTCACCAAATTTTGTTCTTCTAGGATGAAGCGTTCGTCTACAGTAGCAGTTTTTATATTTAGGTTTCCCTCTGTTCTCTCCTGTATAGATAGATGAATTTGGAACTCTAAATCCAACATGGTTTGTAGTAGCTCTTTGAAACTTGACAAAATAAAGGAGTTCTCAGTTTTGTCTCTATGGTTTCTTTCCTCTTCAAGTAGCCCTAGTCACAGACTGTGGAAAAGCACTTTCATTGAGAGGGGTTGCCAAGCTGCTAAGAAATTACGAGTTTCCGAAATACCAGCAAATATTTTTTTCATCCAATCTTGATGATACTTGGTGGTAATGATCAGTACACAAATCCCACTTGGCTCACCAAATTTTGTTCTTCTAGGTTGAAGCGTTCGTCTACAGTAGCAGTTTTTATATTTAGGTTTCCCTCTGTTCTCTCCTGTATAGATAGATGAATTTGGAACTCTAAATCCAACATGGTTTGTAGTAGCTCTTTGAATCTTGACAAAATAAAGAAGTTCTGAGTTTTGTCTCTATGGTTAGTTTCCTCTTCAAGTAGCCCTAGGCACAGACTGTGGAAAAGCACTTTCATTGATAGGGGTTGCCAAGCTTCTAAGAAATAAAGAGTCCGATATACCAGCAAATATTTTTTCACCCAATCTTGATAATACTTGGTGGTAATGATCAGTACAAAATCCCACTTGGCTCACCAAATTTTGTTCTTCTAGGTTGAAGCGTTCGTCTACAGTAGCAGTTTTTATATTTAGGTTTCACTCTGTGCTCTCAAATATAGAGAGATGAATTTGGAACTCAAAATCCAACATGGTTTGTAGTAGCTCTTTGAAACTTGACAAAATAAAGGAGTTCTCAGTTTTGTCTCTATGGTTAGTTTCCTCTTCACGTAGCCCTAGGCACAGACTGTGGAAAAGCACTTTCATTGAGAGGGGTTGCCAAGCTTCTAAGAAATTACGAGTTTCCGAAAAACCAGCAAATATTTTGTCACCCAATCTTGATGATACTTGGTGGTAATGATCAGTACAGAAATCCCACTTGGCTCACCAAATTTTGTTCTTCTACGTTGAAGCGTTCGTCTACAGTAGCAGTTTTTATATTTAGGTTTCTCTCTGTTCTCTCCTATATAGATAGATGAATTTGGAACTCTAAATCCAACATGGATTGTAGTAGCTCTTTGAAACTTGACAAAATAAAGGAGTTCTCAGTTTTGTCTCTATGGTTTGTTTCCTCTTCAAGTAGCCCTAGGCACAGACTGTGGAAGCACTTTCATTGAGATGGGTTGCCAAGCTTCTAAGAAATAACAAGTTTCCATAATACCAGCAAATAATTTTTCACCCAATCTTGATGATACTTGGTAGTAATAATCAGTACACAAATCCCACTTGGCTCACCCAATTTTGTTCTTCTACGTTGAAGCGTTCGTCTACAGGAGCAGTTTTTATATTTAGGTTTCACTCGGTTCTCTCATATATAGAAACATGAATTTGGAACTCTACATCCAACATGGTTTGTAGTAGCTTTTTGAAACTTGACAAAATAAAGGAGTTCTCAGTTTTGTCTCTATGGTTTGTTTCCTCTTCAAGTAGCCCTAGTCACAGACTGTGGAAAAGCACTTTCATGGAGAGGGGTTGCCAAGCTTCTAAGAAATTACGAGTTTCCGAAATACCAGCAAATATTTTTTCACCCAATCTTGATGATACTTCGTGGTAATGATCAGTACACAAATCCCACTTGGCTCACCAAATTTTGTTCTTCTAGGTTGAAGCGTTCGTCTACAGTAGCAGTTTTTATATTTAGGTTTCCCTCTGTTCTCTCCTGTATAGATAGATGAATTTGGAACTCAAAATCCCACATGGTTTGTAGTAGCTCTTTGAAACTTGACAAAATAAAGGAGTTCTCAGTTTTGTCTCTATGGATTGTTTCCTCTTCAATTAGCCCTAGGCACAGACTGTGGAAAAGCACTTTCATTAAGAGGGGTTGCAAAGCTTCTAAGAAATAAAGAGTTTCCGAAATACCAGCAAATATTTATTCACCCAATCTTGATGATACTTGGTGGTAATGATTAGTACACAGATCCCACTTGGCTCACCAAATTTTGTTCTTCTAGGTTGAAGCGTTCGTCTACAGTAGCAGTTTTTATATTTAGGTTTCACTCTGTGCTCTCAAATATAGATAGATGAATTTGGAACTCTAAATCCAACATGGTTTGTAGTAGCTCTTTGAAACTTGACAAAATAAAGGAGTTCTGAGTTTTGTCTCTATGTTTTTCTTCCTCTTCAAGTAGCCCTAGGCACAGACTGTGGAAAAGCACTTTAATTGAGAGAGGTTGCCAAGCTTCTAAGAAATAACGAATTTCCGAAATACCAGCAAATATTTTTTCACCCAATCTTGATAATACTTGTTGCTAATGATCAGTACACAAATCCCACATGGCTCACCAAATTTTGTTCTTCTAGGTTGAAGCGTTCGTCTACAGTAGCAGTTTTTATATTTAGGTTTCTCTCTGTTCTCTCCTATATAGATAGATGAATTTGGAACTCTAAATCCAACATGGATTGTAGTAGCTCTTTGAAACTTTACAAAATAAAGGAGTTCTCAGTTTTTTCTCTATGGTTTGTTTCCTCTTCAAGTACCCGTAGGCGCAGACTGTGGAAGCACTTTCATTGAGATCGGTTGCCAAGCTTCTAAGAAATAACGAGTTTCCAAAATACCAGCAAATATTTTTTCACCCAATCTTGATGATACTTGGTGGTAATGATCAGTACACAAATCCCTCTTGGCTCACCCAATTTTGTTCTTCTACGTTGAATCATTCGTCTACAGGAGCAGTTTTTATATTTAGGTTTCACTCGGTTCTCTCATATATAGAAACATGAATTTGGAACTCTACATCCAACATGGTTTGTAGTGGCTTTTTGAAACTTGACAAAATAAAGGAGTTCTCAGTTTTGTCTCTATGGTATGTTTCCTCTTCAAGTAGCCCTAGTCAAAGACTGTGGAAAAGCACTTTCATGGAGAGGGGTTGCCAAGCTTCTAAGAAATTACGAGTTTCCGAAATACCAGCAAATATTTTTTCACCCAATCTTGATGATACTTGGTGGTAATGATCAGTACAAAATCCCACTTGGCTCACCAAATTTTGTTCTTCTAGGTTGAAGCGTTCGTCTACAGTAGCAGTTTTTATATTTAGGTTTCCCTATGTTCTCTCCTGTATAGATAGATGAATTTGGAACTCAAAATCCCACATGGTTTGTAGTAGCTCTTTGAAACTTGACAAAATAAAGGACTTCTCAGTTTTGTCTCTATGGATTGTTTCCTCTTCAATTAGCCCTAGGCACTGACTGTGGAAAAGCCCTTTCATTGAGAGGGGTTGCCAAGCTTCTAAGAAATAAAGAGTTTCCGAAATACCAGCAAATATTTTTTCACCCAATCTTGATGATACTTGGTGGTAATGATCAGTACACAAATCCCCCTTGGCTCACCAAATTGTGTTCTTCTAGGTTGAAGCGTTCGTCTACAGTAGCAGTTTTTATATTTAGTTTTCCCTCTGTTCTCTCCTATATAGATAGATGAATTTGGAACTCTAAATTCAACATGGATTGTAGTAGCTCTTTGAAACTTGACAAAATAAAGGAGTTCTCAGTTTTGTCTCTATGGTTTGTTTCCTCCTCAAGTAGCCCTATCACAGACTGTGGAAAAGCACTTTCATTGAGAGGGGTTGCCAAGCTGCTACGAAATTACGAGTTTCCGAAATACCAGCAAATATTTTTTCAAGCAATCTTGATGGTACTTGGTGGTAATGATCATTACACAGATCCCACTTGTCTCACCAAATTTTGTTCTTCTAGGTTGAAGCGTTCGTCTACAGTAGCAGTTTTTATATTTAGGTTTCACTCTGTGCTCTCATATATAGATAGATGAATTTGGAACTCTAAATCCAACATGGTTTGTAGTAGCTCTTTGAAACTTGAAAAAATAAAGGAGTTCTGAGTTTTGTCTCTATGGTTTGTTTCCTCTTCAAGTAGCCCTAGGCACAGACTGTGGAAAAGCACTTTCATTGAGAGGGGTTGCCAAGCTTCTAAGAAATAACGAGTTTCCGAAATACCAGCAAATATTTTTTCACCCAATCTTGATGATAATTGTTGCTAATGATCAGTACACAAATCCCACTTGGCTCACCCAATTTTGTTCTTCTAGTTTGAAGCTTTCGTCTACAGTAGCAGTTTTTATATTTAGGTTTCTCTCTGTTCTCTCCTATATAGATAGATGAATTTGGAACTCTAAATCCAACATGGATTGTAGTAGCTCTTTGAAACTTGACAAAATAAAGGAGTTCTCAGTTTTGTCTCTATGGTTTGTTTCCTATTCAAGTAGCCCTAGTCACAGACTGTGGAAAAGCACTTTCATGGAGAGGGGTTGCCAAGCTTCTAAGAAATTACGAGTTTCCGAAATACCAGCAAATATTTTTTCACCCAATCTTGATGATACTTGGTGGTAATGATCAGTACACAAATCCCACTTGGCTCATCAAATTTTGTTCTTCTAAGTTGAAGCGTTCGTCTACAGTAGCAGTTTTTATATTTAGGTTTCTCTCTGTTCTCTCTTATATAGATAGATGAATTTGGAACTCTAAATCCAACATGGTTTGTAGTAGCTCTTTGAAACTTGACAAAATAAAGGAGTTCTCAGTTTTGTCTCTATGGTTTCTTTCCTCTTCAAGTAGCCCTAGTCACAGACTATGGAAAAGCACTTTCATTGAGAGGGGTTGCCAAGCTGCTAAGAAATAAAAAGTTTCCGAAATACCAGCAAATATTTTTTTCATCCAATCTTGATGATACTTGGTGGTAATGATCAGTACACAAATCCCACTTGGCTCACCAAATTTTGTTATTCTAGGTTGAAGCGTTCGTCTACAGTAGCAGTTTTTATATTTAGGTTTCACTCTGTGCTCTCAAATATAGAGAGATGAATTTGGAACTCAAAATCCAACATGGTTTGTAGTAGCTCTTTGAAACTTGACAAAATAAAGGAGTTCTCAGTTTTGTCTCTATGGTTAGTTTCCTCTTCAAGTAGCCCTAGGCACAGACTGTGGAAAAGCACTTTCATTGAGAGGGGTTGCCAAGCTTCTAAGAAATTACGAGTTTCCGAAAAACCAGCAAATATTTTTTCACCCAATCTTGATGATAATTGGTGGTAATGATCAGTACACAAATCCCACTTGGCTCACCAAATTTTGTTCTTCTAGGTTGAAGCGTTCGTCTACAGTAGCAGTTTTTATATTTAGGTTTCCCTATGTTCTCTCCTGTATAGATAGATGAATTTGGAACTCAAAATCCCACATGGTTTGTAGTAGCTCTTTGAAACTTGACAAAATAAAGGACTTCTCAGTTTTGTCTCAATGGATTGTTTCCTCTTCAATTAGCCCTAGGCACTGACTGTGGAAAAGCCCTTTCATTGAGAGGGGTTGCCAAGCTTCTAAGAAATAAAGAGTTTCCGAAATACCAGCAAATATTTTTTCACCCAATCTTGATGATACTTGGTGGTAATGATCAGTACACAAATCCCCCTTGGCTCACCAAATTTTGTTCTTCTAGGTTGAAGCGTTCGTCTACAGTAGCAGTTTTTATATTTAGTTTTCCCTCTGTTCTCTCCTATATAGATAGATGAAGTTGGAACTCTAAATTCAACATGGATTGTAGTAGCTCTTAGAAACTTGACAAAATAAAGGAGTTCTCAGTTTTGTCTCTATGGTTTGTTTCCTCCTCAAGTAGCCCTATCACAGACTGTGGAAAAGCACTTTCATTGAGAGGGGTTGCCAAGCTGCTACGAAATTACGAGTTTCCGAAATACCACCAAATATTTTTTCAAGCAATCTTGATGGTACTTGGTGGTAATGATCAGTACACAGATCCCACTTGTCTCACCAAATTTTGTTCTTCTAGGTTGAAGCGTTCGTCTACAGTAGCAGTTTTTATATTTAGGTTTCACTCTGTGCTCTCTTATATAGATAGATGAATTTGGAACTCTAAATCCAACATGGTTTGTAGTAGCTCTTTGAAACTTGAAAAAATAAAGGAGTTCTGAGTTTTGTCTCTATGGTTTGTTTCCTCTTCAAGTAGCCCTAGGCACAGACTGTGGAAAAGCACTTTCATTGAGAGGGGTTGCCAAGCTTCTAAGAAATAACGAGTTTCCGAAATACCAGCAAATATTTTTTCACCCAATCTTGATGATAATTGTTGCTAATGATCAGTACACAAATCCCACTTGGCTCACCCAATTTTGTTCTTCTAGTTTGAAGCTTTCGTCTACAGTAGCAGTTTTTATATTTAGGTTTCTCTCTGTTCTCTCCTATATAGATAGATGAATTTGGAACTCTAAATCCAACATGGATTGTAGTAGCTCTTTGAAACTTGACAAAATAAAGGAGTTCTCAGTTTTGTCTCTATGGTTTGTTTCCTATTCAAGTAGCCCTAGTCACAGACTGTGGAAAAGCACTTTCATGGAGAGGGGTTGCCAAGCTTCTAAGAAATTACGAGTTTCCGAAATACCAGCAAATATTTTTTCACCCAATCTTGATGATACTTGGTGGTAATGATCAGTACACAAATCCCACTTGGCTCATCAAATTTTGTTCTTCTAAGTTGAAGCGTTCGTCTACAGTAGCAGTTTTTATATTTAGGTTTCTCTCTGTTCTCTCCTATATAGATAGATGAATTTGGAACTCTAAATCCAACATGGTTTGTAGTAGCTCTTTGAAACTTGACAAAATAAAGGAGTTCTCAGTTTTGTCTCTATGGTTTCTTTCCTCTTCAAGTAGCCCTAGTCACAGACTGTGGAAAAGCACTTTCATTGAGAGGGGTTGCCAAGCTTCTAGGAAATAAAGAGTTTCCGAAATACCAGCAAATATTTTTTTCATCCAATCTTGATGATACTTGGTGGTAATGATCAGTACACAAATCCCACTTGGCTCACCAAATTTTGTTCTTCTAGGTTGAAGCGTTCGTCTATAGTAGCAGTTTTAATATTTAGGTTTCCCTCTGTTCTCTCCTGTATAGATAGATGAATTTGGAACTCTAAATCCAACATGGTTTGTAGTAGCTCTTTGAATCTTGACAAAATCAAGAAGTTCTGAGTTTTGTCTCTATGGTTTGTTTCCTCTTCAAGTAGCCCTAGGCACAGACTGTGGAAAAGCACTTTCATTGATAGGGGTTGCCAAGCTTCTAAGAAATAAAGAGTTTCCGATATACCAGCAAATATTTTTTCACCCAATCTTGATGATACTTGGTGGTAATGATCAGTACACAGATCCCACTTGGCTCACCAAATTTTGTTCTTCTAGGATGAAGCGTTCGTCTACAGTAGCAGTTTTTATATTTAGGTTTCCCTCTGTTCTCTCCTGTATAGATAGATGAATTTGGAACTCTAAATCCAACATGGTTTGTAGTAGCTCTTTGAAACTTGACAAAATAAAGGAGTTCTCAGTTTTGTCTCTATGGATTGTTTCCTCTTCAATTAGCCCTAGGCACAGACTGTGGAAAAGCACTTTCATTAAGAGGGGTTGCCAAGCTTCTAAGAAACAAAGAGTTTCCGAAATACCAGCAAATATTTTTTCACCCAATCTTGATGATACTTGGTGGTAATGATAAGTACACAGATCCCACTTGGCTCACCAAATTTTGTTCTTCTAGGTTGAAGCGTTCGTCTACAGTAGCAGTTTTTATATTTAGGTTTCACTCTGTGCTCTCAAATATAGATAGATGAATTTGGAACTTTAAATCCAACATGGTTTGTAGTAGCTCTTTAAACTTGACAAAATAATGGAGTTCTGAGTTTTGTCTCTATGTTTTTTTTCCTCTTCAAGTAGCCCTAGGCACAGACTGTGGAAAAGCACTTTAATTGAGAGGGGTTGCCAAGCTTCTAAGAAATAACGAGTTTCCGAAATACCAGCAAATATTTTTTCACCCAATCTTGATGATACTTGTTGCTAATGATCAGTACACAAATCCCACATGGCTCATTAAATTTTGTTCTTCTAGGTTGAAGCGTTCGTCTACAGTAGCAGTTTTTATATTTAGGTTTCTCTCTGTTCTCTCCTATATAGATAGATGAATTTGGAACTCTAAATCCAACATGGATTGTAGTAGCTCTTTGAAACTTTACAAAATAAAGGAGTTCTCAGTTTTTTCTCTATGGTTTGTTTCCTCTTCAAGTAGCCGTAGGCGCAGACTGTGGAAGCACTTTCATTGAGATGGGTTGCCAAGCTTCTAAGAAATAACGAGTTTCCAAAATACCAGCAAATATTTTTTCACCCAATCTTGATGATACTTGGTGGTAATGATCAGTACACAAATCCCTCTTGGCTCACAAAATTTTGTTCTTCTACGTTGAATCGTTCGTCTACAGGAGCAGTTTTTATATTTAGGTTTCACTCGGTTCTCTCATATATAGAAACATGAATTTGGAACTCTACATCCAACATGGTTTGTAGTGGCTTTTTGAAACGTGACAAAATAAAGGAGTTCTCAGTTTTGTCTCTATGGTATGTTTCCTCTTCAAGTATCCCTAGTCAAAGACTGTGGAAAAGCACTTTCATGGAGAGGGGTTGCCAAGCTTCTAAGAAATTACGAGTTTCCGAAATACCAGCAAATATTTTTTCACCCAATCTTGATGATACTTGGTGGTAATGATCAGTACAAAATCCCACTTGGCTCACCAAATTTTGTTCTTCTAGGTTGAAGCGTTCGTCTACAGTAGCAGTTTTTATATTTAGGTTTCCCTATGTTCTCTCCTGTATAGATAGATGAATTTGGAACTCAAAATCCCACATGGTTTGTAGTAGCTCTTTGAAACTTGACAAAATAAAGGAGTTCTCAGTTTTGTCTCTATGGATTGTTTCCTCTTCAATTAGCCCTAGGCACTGACTGTGGAAAAGCACTTTCATTGAGAGGGGTTGCCAAGCTTCTAAGAAATAAAGAGTTTCCGAAATACCAGCAAATATTTTTTCACCCAATCTTAATGATACTTGGTGGTAATGATCAGTACACAAATCCCCCTTGGCTCACCAAATTTTGTTCTTCTAGGTTGAAGCGTTCGTCTACAGTAGCAGTTTTTATATTTAGTTTTCCCTCTGTTCTCTCCTATATAGATAGATGAATTTGGAACTCTAAATCCAACATGGTTTGTAGTAGCTCTTTGAAACTTGACAAAATAAAGGAGTTCTCAGTTTTGTCTCTATGGTTTGTTTCCTCTTCAAATAGCCCTATCATAGACTGTGGAAAAGCACTTTCATTGAGAGGGTTTGCCAAGCTGCTAAGAAATTACGAGTTTCCGAAATACCAGCAAATATTTTTTCACCCAATCTTGATGGTACTTGGTGGTAATGATCAGTACACAGATCCCACTTGTCTCACCAAATTTTGTTCTTCTAGGTTGAAGCGTTCGTCTACAGTAGCAGTTTTTATATTTAGGTTTCACTCTGTGCTCTCATATATAGATAGATGAATTTGGAACTCTAAATCCAACATGGTTTGTAGTAGCTCTTTGAAACTTGAAAAAATAAAGGAGTTCTGAGTTTTGTCTCTATGGTTTGTTGCCTCTTCAAGTAGCCCTAGGCACAGACTGTGGAAAAGCACTTTCATTGAGAGGGGTTGCGAAGCTTCTAAGAAATAACGAGTTTCCGAAATACTAGTAAATATTTTTTCACCCAATCTTGATGATACTTGTTGCTAATGATCAGTACACAAATCCCACTTGGCTCACCCAATTTTGTTCTTTTAGTTTGAAGCTTTCGTCTACAGTAGCAGTTTTTATATTTTGGTTTCTCTCTGTTCTCTCCTATATAGATAGATGAATTTGGAACTCTAAATCCAACATGGTTTGTAGTAGCTCTTTGAAACTTGACAAAATAAAGGAGTTCTCAGTTTTGTCTCTATGGTTTGTTTCCTCTTCAAGTAGCCCTAGTCACAGACTGTTTAAAAGCACTTTCATGGAGAGGGGTTGCCAAGCTTCTAAGAAATTACGAGTTTCCGAAACACCAGCACATATTTTTTCACCCAATCTTGATGATACTTGGTGGTAATGATCAGTACACAAATCCCACTTGGCTCACCAAATTTTGTTCTTTTAGGTTGAAGCGTTCGTCTACAGTAGCAGTTTTTATATTTAGGTTTCCCTCTGTTCTCTCCTGTATAGATAGTTGAATTGGAACTCTAAATCCACCATGGATTGTAGTAGCTCTTTGAAACTAGACAAAATAAAGGAATTCTCAGTTTTGTCTCTATGGTTTGTTTCCTCTTCAAGAAGCCCTTGGCACAGACAGTGGAAAGCACTTTAATTGAGATGGGTTGCCAAGCTTCTAAGAAATAACGAGTTTCTAAAATACCAGCAAATATTTTTTCACCCAATCTTGATGATACTTGGTGGTAATGATCAGTACAAAATTCCCACTTGGCTCACCAAATTTTGTTCTTCTAGGTTGAAGCATTCGTCTACAATAGCAGTTTTTATATTTAGGTTTCCCTCTGTTCTCTCCTGTATAGATAGATGAATTTGGAACTCAAAATCCCACATGATTTGTAGTAGCTCTTTGAAACTTGACAAAATAAAGGAGTTCTCAGTTTTGTCTCTATGGATTGTTTCCTCTTCAATTAGCCCTAGGCACAGACTGTGGAAAAGCACTTTCATTAAGAGGGGTTGCCAAGCTTCTAAGAAATAAAGAGTTTCCGAAATACCAGCAAATATTTTTTCACCCAATCTTGATGATACTTGGTGGTAATGATAAGTACACAGATCCCACTTGGCTCACCAAATTTTGTTCTTCTAGGTTGAAGCGTTCGTCTACAGTAGCAGTTTTTATATTTAGGTTTCACTCTGTGCTCTCAAATATAGATAGATGAATTTGGAACTTTAAATCCAACATGGTTTGTAGTAGCTCTTTGAAACTTGACAAAATAATGGAGTTCTGAGTTTTGTCTCTATGTTTTTTTTCCTCTTCAAGTAGCCCTAGGCACAGACTGTGGAAAAGCACTTTAATTGAGAGGGGTTGCCAAGCTTCTAAGAAATAACGAGTTTCCGAAATACCAGCAAATATTTTTTCACCCAATCTTGATGATACTTGTTGCTAATGATCAGTACACAAATCCCACATGGCTCACCAAATTTTGTTCTTCTAGGTTGAAGCGTTCGTCTACAGTAGCAGTTTTTATATTTAGGTTTCTCTCTGTTCTCTCCTATATAGATAGATGAATTTGGAACTCTAAATCCAACATGGATTGTAGTAGCTCTTTGAAACTTTACAAAATAAAGGAGTTCTCAGTTTTGTCTCTATGGTTTGTTTCCTCTTCAAGTAGCCGTAGGCGCAGACTGTGGAAGCACTTTCATTGAGATGGGTTGCCAAGCTTCTAAGAAATAACGAGTTTCCAAAATACCAGCAAATATTTTTTCACCCAATCTTGATTATACTTGGTGGTAATGATCAGTACACAAATCCCTCTTGGCTCACCCAATTTTGTTCTTCTACGTTGAATCGTTCGTCTACAGGAGCAGTTTTTATATTTAGGTTTCACTCGGTTCTCTCATATATAGAAACATGAATTTGGAACTCTACATCCAACATGGTTTGTAGTGGCTTTTTGAAACGTGACAAAATAAAGGAGTTCTCAGTTTTGTCTCTATGGTATGTTTCCTCTTCAAGTATCCCTAGTCAAAGACTGTGGAAAAGCACTTTCATGGAGAGGGGTTGCCAAGCTTCTAAGAAATTACGAGTTTCCGAAATACCAGCAAATATTTTTTCACCCAATCTTGATGATACTTGGTGGTAATGATCAGTTCAAAATCCCACTTGGCTCACCAAATTTTGTTCTTCTAGGTTGAAGCGTTCGTCTACAGTAGCAGTTTTTATATTTAGGTTTCCCTATGTTCTCTCCTGTATAGATAGATGAATTTGGAACTCAAAATCCCACATGGTTTGTAGTAGCTCTTTGAAACTTGACAAAATAAAGGAGTTCTCAGTTTTGTCTCTATGGATTGTTTCCTCTTCAATTAGCCCTAGGCACTGACTGTGGAAAAGCACTTTCATTGAGAGGGGTTGCCAAGCTTCTAAGAAATAAAGAGTTTCCGAAATACCAGCAAATATTTTTTCACCCAATCTTGATGATACTTGGTGGTAATGATCAGTACACAAATCCCCCTTGGCTCACCAAATTTTGTTCTTCTAGGTTGAAGCGTTCGTCTACAGTAGCAGTTTTTATATTTAGTTTTCCCTCTGTTCTCTCCTATATAGATAGATGAATTTGGAACTCTAAATCCAACATGGTTTGTAGTAGCTCTTTGAAACTTGACAAAATAAAGGAGTTCTCAGTTTTGTCTCTATGGTTTGTTTCCTCTTCAAATAGCCCTATCATAGACTGTGGAAAAGCACTTTCATTGAGAGGGGTTGCCAAGCTGCTAAGAAATTACGAGTTTCCGAAATACCAGCAAATATTTTTTCACCCAATCTTGATGGTACTTGGTGGTAATGATCAGTACACAGATCCCACTTGTCTCACCAAATTTTGTTCTTCTAGGTTGAAGCGTTCGTCTACAGTAGCAGTTTTTATATTTAGGTTTCACTCTGTGCTCTCATATATAGATAGATGAATTTGGAACTCTAAATCCAACATGGTTTGTAGTAGCTCTTTGAAACTTGAAAAAATAAAGGAGTTCTGAGTTTTGTCTCTATGGTTTGTTTCCTCTTCAAGTAGCCCTAGGCACAGACTGTGGAAAAGCACTTTCATTGAGAGGGGTTGCGAAGCTTCTAAGAAATAACGAGTTTCCGAAATACCAGTAAATATTTTTTCACCCAATCTTGATGATACTTGTTGCTAATGATCAGTACACAAATCCCACTTGGCTCACAAAATTTTGTTCTTCTAGTTTGAAGCTTTCGTCTACAGTAGCAGTTTTTATATTTAGGTTTCTCTCTGTTCTCTCCTATATAGATAGATGAATTTGGAACTCTAAATCCAACATGGATTGTAGTAGCTCTTTGAAACTTGACAAAATAAAGGAGTTCTCAGTTTTGTCTCTATGGTTTGTTTCCTCTTCAAGTAGCCCTAGTCACAGACTGTGGAAAAGCACTTTCATGGAGAGGGGTTGCCAAGCTTCTAAGAAATTACGAGTTTCCGAAATACCAGCAAATATTTTTTCACCCAATCTTGATGATACTTGGTGGTAATGATCAGTACACAAATCCCACTGGCTCACCAAATTTTGTTCTTCTAGGTTGAAGCGTTCGTCTACAGTAGCAGTTTTTATATTTAGGTTTCCCTCTGTTCTCTCCTGTATAGATAGTTGAATTGGAACTCTAAATCCACCATGGATTGTAGTAGCTCTTTGAAACTAGACAAAATAAAGGAATTCTCAGTTTTGTCTCTATGGTTTGTTTCCTCTTCAAGAAGCCCTAGGCACAGACAGTGGAAAGCACTTTCATTGAGATGGGTTGCTAAGCTTCTAAGAAATAACGAGTTTCTAAAATACCAGCAAATATTTTTTCACCCAATCTTGATGATACTTGGTGGTAATGATCAGTGCACAAATCCCACTTGGCACACCAAATTTTGTTCTTCTAGGTTGAAGCGTTCGTCTACAATAGCAGTTTTTATATTTAGGTTTCCCTCTGTTCTCTCCAATAGAGATAGATGAATTTGGAACTCTAAATCCAACATGGTTTGTAGTAGCTCTTTGAAACTTGACAAAATAAAGGAGTTCTCAGTTTTGTCTCTATGGTTTCTTTCCTCTTCAAGTAGCCCTAGTCACAGACTGTGGAAAAGCACTTTCATTGAGAGGGGTTGCCAAGCTTCTAAGAAATTACGAGTTTCCGAAATACCAGCAAATATTTTTTCACCCAATCTTGATGATACTTGGAGGTAATGATCAGTACACAAATCCCACTTGCGTCACCAAATTTTGTTCTTCTAGGTTGAAGCGTTCGTCTACAGTAGCAGTTTTTATATTTAGGTTTCCCTCTGTTCTCTCCTGTATAGATAGATGAATTTGGAACTCTAAATCCAACATGGTTTGTAGTAGCTCTTTGAAACTTGAGGAAATAAAGAAGTTCTGAGTTTTGTCTCTCTGGTTTGTTTCCTCTTCAAGTAGCCCAAATCACAGACTGTGGAAAAGCACTTTCATGGAGAGGGGTTGCCAAGCTTCTATGAAATTACGAGTTTCCGAAATACCAGCATGTATTTTCTCACCCAATCTTGATGATACTTGGTGGTAATGATCAGTACACAAATCCCACTTGGCTCAAAAATTTTTTTCTTCTAGGTTGAAGCGTTTGTCTGCAGTAGCAGTTTTTATATTTAGGTTTCCCTCTGTTCTCTCCTGTATAGATAGATGAATTTGGAACTCTAAATCCAACATGGATTGTAGTAGCTCTTTGAAACTTGACAAAATAAAGGAGTTCTCAGTTTTGTCTCTATGGTTTGTTTCCTCTTCAAGTAGCCCTAGTCACAGACTGTGGAAAAGCACTTTCATGGAGAGGGGTTGCCAAGCTTCTAAGAAATTACGAGTTTCCGAAATACCAGCAAATATTTTTTCACCCAATCTTGATGATACTTGGTGGTAATGATCAGTACACAAATCCCACTTGGCTCACCAAATTTTGTTCTTCTAGGTTGAAGCGTTCGTCTACAGTAGCAGTTTTTATATTTAGGTTTCCCTCTGTTCTCTCCTGTATAGATAGTTGAATTGGAACTCTAAATCCACCATGGATTGTAGTAGCTCTTTGAAACTAGACAAAATAAAGGAATTCTCAGTTTTGTCTCTATGGTTTGTTTCCTCTTCAAGAAGCCCTTGGCACAGACAGTGGAAAGCACTTTCATTGAGATGGGTTGCCAAGCTTCTAAGAAATAACGAGTTTCTAAAATACCAGCAAATATTTTTTCACCCAATCTTGATGATACTTGGTGGTAATGATCAGTACAAAATTCCCACTTGGCTCACCAAATTTTGTTCTTCTAGGTTGAAGCGTTCGTCTACAATAGCAGTTTTTATATTTAGGTTTCCCTCTGTTCTCTCCTGTATAGATAGATGAATTTGGAACTCAAAATCCCACATGATTTGTAGTAGCTCTTTGAAACTTGACAAAATAAAGGAGTTCTCAGTTTTGTCTCTATGGATTGTTTCCTCTTCAATTAGCCCTAGGCACAGACTGTGGAAAAGCACTTTCATTAAGAGGGGTTGCCAAGCTTCTAAGAAATAAAGAGTTTCCGAAATACCAGCAAATATTTTTTCACCCAATCTTGATGATACTTGGTGGTAATGATAAGTACACAGATCCCACTTGGCTCACCAAATTTTGTTCTTCTAGGTTAAAGCGTTCGTCTACAGTAGCAGTTTTTATATTTAGGTTTCACTCTGTGCTCTCAAATATAGATAGATGAATTTGGAACTTTAAATCCAACATGGTTTGTAGTAGCTCTTTGAAACTTGACAAAATAATGGAGTTCTGAGTTTTGTCTCTATGTTTTTTTTTTTCTTCAAGTAGCCCTAGGCACAGACTGTGGAAAAGCACTTTAATTGAGAGGGGTTGCCAAGCTTCTAAGAAATAACGAGTTTCCGAAACACCAGCAAATATTTTTTCACCCAATCTTGATGATACTTGTTGCTAATGATCAGTACACAAATCCCACATGCCTCACCAAATTTTGTTCTTCTAGGTTGAAGCGTTCGTCTACAGTAGCAGTTTTTATATTTAGGTTTCTCTCTGTTCTCTCCTATATAGATAGATGAATTTGGAACTCTAAATCCAACATGGATTGTAGTAGCTCTTTGAAACTTTACAAAATAAAGGAGTTCTCAGTTTTTTCTCTATGGTTTGTTTCCTCTTCAAGTAGCCGTAGGCGCAGACTGTGGAAGCACTTTCATTGAGATGGGTTGCCAAGCTTCTAAGAAATAACGAGTTTCCAAAATACCAGCAAATATTTTTTCACCCAATGTTGATTATACTTGGTGGTAATGATCAGTACACAAATCCCTCTTGGCTCACCCAATTTTGTTCTTCTACGTTGAATCGTTCGTCTACAGGAGCAGTTTTTATATTTAGGTTTCACTCGGTTCTCTCATATATAGAAACATGAATTTGGAACTCTACATCCAACATGGTTTGTAGTGGCTTTTTGAAACGTGACAAAATAAAGGAGTTCTCAGTTTTGTCTCTATGGTATGTTTCCTCTTCAAGTATCCCTAGTCAAAGACTGTGGAAAAGCACTTTCATGGAGAGGGGTTGCCAAGCTTCTAAGAAATTACGAGTTTCCGAAATACCAGCAAATATTTTTTCACCCAATCTTGATGATACTTGGTGGTAATGATCAGTACAAAATCCCACTTGGCTCACCAAATTTTGTTCTTCTAGGTTGAAGCGTTCGTCTACAGTAGCAGTTTTTATATTTAGGTTTCCCTATGTTCTCTCCTGTATAGATAGATGAATTTGGAACTCAAAATCCCACATGGTTTGTAGTAGCTCTTTGAAACTTGACAAAATAAAGGAGTTCTCAGTTTTGTCTCTATGGATTGTTTCCTCTTCAATTAGCCCTAGGCACTGACTGTGGAAAAGCACTTTCATTGAGAGGGGTTGCCAAGCTTCTAAGAAATAAAGAGTTTCCGAAATACCAGCAAATATTTTTTCACCCAATCTTGATGATACTTGGTGGTAATGATCAGTACACAAATCCCCCTTGGCTCACCAAATTTTGTTCTTCTAGGTTGAAGCGTTCGTCTACAGTAGCAGTTTTTATATTTAGTTTTCCCTCTGTTCTCTCCTATATAGATAGATGAATTTGGAACTCTAAATCCAACATGGTTTGTAGTAGCTCTTTGAAACTTGACAAAATAAAGGAGTTCTCAGTTTTGTCTCTATGGTTTGTTTCCTCTTCAAATAGCCCTATCATAGACTGTGGAAAAGCACTTTCATTGAGAGGGGTTGCCAAGCTGCTAAGAAATTACGAGTTTCCGAAATACCAGCAAATATTTTTTCACCCAATCTTGATGGTACTTGGTGGTAATGATCAGTACACAGATCCCACTTGTCTCACCAAATTTTGTTCTTCTAGGTTGAAGCGTTCGTCTACAGTAGCAGTTTTTATATTTAGGTTTCACTCTGTGCTCTCATATATAGATAGATGAATTTGGAACTCTAAATCCAACATGGTTTGTAGTAGCTCTTTGAAACTTGAAAAAATAAAGGAGTTCTGAGTTTTGTCTCTATGGTTTGTTTCCTCTTCAAGTAGCCCTAGGCACAGACTGTGGAAAAGCACTTTCATTGAGAGGGGTTGCGAAGCTTCTAAGAAATAACGAGTTTCCGAAATACCAGTAAATATTTTTTCACCCAATCTTGATGATACTTGTTGCTAATGATCAGTACACAAATCCCACTTGGCTCACCCAATTTTGTTCTTCTAGTTTGAAGCTTTCGTCTACAGTAGCAGTTTTTATATTTAGGTTTCTCTCTGTTCTCTCCTATATAGATAGATGAATTTGGAACTCTAAATCCAACATGGATTGTAGTAGCTCTTTGAAACTTGACAAAATAAAGGAGTTCTCAGTTTTGTCTCTATGGTTTGTTTCCTCTTCAAGTAGCCCTAGTCACAGACTGTGGAAAAGCACTTTCTTGGAGAGGGGTTGCCAAGCTTCTAAGAAATTACGAGTTTCCGAAATACCAGCAAATATTTTTTCACCCAATCTTGATGATACTTGGTGGTAATGATCAGTACACAAATCCCACTTGGCTCACCAAATTTTGTTCTTCTAGGTTGAAGCGTTCGTCTACAGTAGCAGTTTTTATATTTAGGTTTCCCTCTGTTCTCTCCTGTATAGATAGTTGAATTGGAACTCTACATCCACCATGGATTGTAGTAGCTCTTTGAAACTAGACAAAATAAAGGAATTCTCAGTTTTGTCTCTATGGTTTGTTTCCTCTTCAAGAAGCCCTAGGCACAGACAGTGGAAAGCACTTTCATTGAGATGGGTTGCTAAGCTTCTAAGAAATAACGAGTTTCTAAAATACCAGCAAATATTTTTTCACCCAATCTTGATGATACTTGGTGGTAATGATCAGTGCACAAATCCCACTTGGCACACCAAATTTTGTTCTTCTAGGTTGAAGCGTTCGTCTACAATAGCAGTTTTTATATTTAGGTTTCCCTCTGTTCTCTCCAATATAGATAGATGAATTTGGAACTCTAAATCCAACATGGTTTGTAGTAGCTCTTTGAAACTTGACAAAATAAAGAGTTCTCAGTTTTGTCTCTATGGTTTCTTTCCTCTTCAAGCAGCCCTAGTCACAGACTGTGGAAAAGCACTTTCATTGAGAGGGGTTGCCAAGCTTCTAAGAAATTACGAGTTTCCGAAATACCAGCAAATATTTTTTCACCCAATCTTGATGATACTTGGAGGTAATGATCAGTACACAAATCCCACTTGGGTCACCAAATTTTGTTCTTCTAGGTTGAAGCGTTCGTCTACAGTAGCAGTTTTTATATTTAGGTTTCCCTCTGTTCTCTCCTGTATAGATAGATGAATTTGGAACTCTAAATCCAACATGGTTTGTAGTAGCTCTTTGAAACTTGAGGAAATAAAGAAGTTCTGAGTTTTGTCTCTCTGGTTTGTTTCCTCTTCAAGTAGCCCAAATCACAGACTGTGGAAAAGCACTTTCATGGAGAGGGGTTGCCAAGCTTCTACGAAATTACGAGTTTCCGAAATACCAGCATGTATTTTCTCACCCAATCTTGATGATACTTGGTGGTAATGATCAGTACACAAATCCCACTTGGCTCAAAAATTTTTTTCTTCTAGGTTGAAGCGTTTGTCTGCAGTAGCAGTTTTTATATTTAGGTTTCCCTCTGTTCTCTCCTGTATAGATAGATGAATTTGGAACTCTAAATCCAACATGGATTGTAGTAGCTCTTTGAAACTTGACAAAATAAAGGAGTTCTCAGTTTTGTCTCTATGGTTTGTTTCCTCTTCAAGAAGCCCTAGGCACAGACTGTGGAAGCACTTTCATTGAGATGGGTTGCTAAGCTTCTAAGAAATAACGAGTTTCCAAAATACCAGCAAATATTTTTCATCCAATCTTGATGATACTTGGTGGTAGTGATCAGTACAAAATTCCCACTTGGCTCACCAAATTTTGTTCTTCTACGTTGAAGCGTTCGTCTACAGTAGCAGTTTTTATATTTAGGTTTCCCTATGTTCTCTCCTGTATAAATAGATGAATTTGGAACTCTAAATCCCACATGGTTTGTAGTAGCTCTTTGAAACTTGACAAAATAAAGGAGTTCTCACTTTTGTCTCTATGGATTGTTTCCTCTTCAATTAGCACTAGGCACACACTGTGGAAAAGCACTTTCATTGAGATGGGTTGCTAAGCTTCTAAGAAATTACGAGTTTCTGAAATACCAGCAAATATTTTTTCACCCAATCTTGACGATACTTGGTGGTAATGATCAGTTCTCAAATCCCACTTGGCTCACCAAATTTTGTTCTTCTAGGTTGAAGCGTTCGTCTACAGTAGCAGTTTTTAAATTTAGGTTTCACTCTATTCTCTCCTATATAGATAGATGAATTTGGAACTCTAAATCCAACATGGTTTGTATTAGCTCTTTGAAACTTGACAAAATAAAGGAGTTCTGAGTTTTGTCAGTATGGTTTGTTTCCTCTTCATGTAGCCCTAGGAACAGACTGTGGAAAAGCACTTTCATTGAGAGGGGTTGCCAAGCTTCTAAGAAATAACGATTTTCCGAAATACCAGCAAATATTTTTTCACCCAATCTTGATGATACTTGGTGGTAATTATCAGTACACAAATCCCACTTGGCTCACCAAATTTTGTTCGTCTACGTTGAAGCGTTCGTCTACAGGAGCAGTTTTTATATTTAGGTTTCACTCGGTTCTCTCATATATAGAAACATGAATTTGGAACTCTACATCCAACATGGTTTGTAGTGGCTTTTTGAAACGTGACAAAATAAAGGAGTTCTCAGTTTTGTCTCTATGGTATGTTTCCTCTTCAAGTAGCCCTAGTCAAAGACTGTGAAAAAGCACTTTCATGGAGAGGTGTTGCCAAGCTTCTAAGAAATTACGAGTTTCCGAAATACCAGCAAATATTTTTTCACCCAATCTTGATGATACTTGGTGGTAATGATCAGTACAAAATCCCACTTGGCTCACCAAATTTTGTTCTTCTAGGTTGAAGCGTTCGTCTACAGTAGCAGTTTTAATATTTAGGTTTCCCTATGTTCTCTCCTGTATAGATAGATGAATTTGGAACTCAAAATCCCACATGGTTTGTAGTAGCTCTTTGAAACTTGACAAAATAAAGGAGTTCTCAGTTTTGTCTCTATGGATTGTTTCCTCTTCAATTAGCCCTAGGCACTGACTGTGGAAAAGCACTTTCATTGGGAGAGGTTGCCAAGCTTCTAAGAAATAAAGAGTTTCCGAAATACCAGCAAATATTTTTTCACCCAATCTTGATGAAACTAGGTGGTAATGATCAGTACACAAATCCCCCTTGGCTCACCAAATTTTCTTCTTCTAGGTTGAAGCGTTCGTCTACAGTAGCAGTTTTTATATTTAGTTTTCCCTCTGTTCTCTCCAATATAGATAGATGAATTTGGAACTCTAAATCAAACATGGTTTGTAGTAGCTCTTTGAAACTTGACAAAATAAAGGAGTTCTCAGTTTTGTCTCTATGGTTTGTTTCCTCTTCAAGTAGCCCTATCACAGACTGTGGAAAAGCACTTTCATTGAGAGGGGTTGCCAAGCTGCTAAGAAATTACGAGTTTCCGAAATACCAGCAAATATTTTTTCACCCAATCTTGATGATACTTGGTGGTAATGATCAGTACACAGATCCCACTTGTCTCACCAAATTTTATTCTTCTAGGTTGAAGCGTTCGTCTACAGTAGCAGTTTTTATATTTAGGTTTCCCTCTGTTCTCTCCTGTATAGATAGATGAATTGGAACTCTAAATCCACCATGGATTGTAGTAGCTCTTTGAAACTAGACAAAATAAAGGAGTTCTCAGTTTTGTCTCTATGGTTTGTTTCCTCTTCAAGAAGCCCTAGGCACAGACTGTGGAAAGCACTTTCATTGAGATGGGTTGCCAAGCTTCTAAGAAATAACGAGTTTCTAAAATACCAGCAAATATTTTTTCACCCAATCTTGATGATACTTGGTGGTAATGATCAGTACACAAATCCCACTTGGCTCACCAAATTTTGTTCTTCTAGGTTGAAGCGTTCGTCTACAATAGCAGTTTTTATATTTAGGTTTCCCTCTGTTCTCTCCAATATAGATAGATGAATTTGGAACTCTAAATCCAACATGGTTTGTAGTAGCTCTTTGAAACTTGACAAAATAAAGGAGTTCTCAGTTTTGTCTCTATGGTTTCTTTCCTCTTCAAGTAGCCCTAGTCACAGACTGTGGAAAAGCACTTTCATTGAGAGGGGTTGCCAAGCTGCTACGAAATTACGAGTTTCCGAAATACCAGCAAATATTTTTTCACCCAATCTTGATGATACTTGGAAGTAATGATCAGTACACAAATCCCACTTGGGTCACCAATTTTTGTTCTTCTAGGTTGAAGCGTTCGTCTACAGTAGCAGTTTTTATATTTAGGTTTCTCTCTGTTCTCTCCTGTATAGATAGATGACTTTGGAACTCTAAATCCAACATGGTTTGTAGTAGCTCTTTGAAACTTGAGAAAATAAAGAAGTTCTGAGTTTTGTCTCTATGGTTTGTTTCCTCTTCAAGTAGCCCTAGGCACAGACTGTGGAAAAGCACTTTCATTGAGAAGGGTTGCCAAGCTTCTAAGAAATAACGAGTTTCCGAAATACAAGCAAATATTTTTTCACCCAATCTTGATGATACTTGGTGGTAATGATAAGTACACAAATCCCAATTGGGTCACCAAATTTTCTTCTTCTAGGTTGAAGCGTTCGTCTACACTAGCAGTTTTTATATTTAGGTTTCTCTCTGTTCTCTCCTATATAGATAGATGAATTTGGAACTCTAAATCCAACATGGATTGTAGTAGCTCTTTGAAACTTGACAAAATAAAGGAGTTCTCAGTTTTGTCTCTATGGTTTGTTTCCTCTTCAAGTAGCCCTAGGCACAGACTGTGGAAGCACTTTCATTGAGATGGGTTGCCAAGCTTCTAAGAAATAACGAGTTTCCAAAATACCAGCAAATATTTTTTCACCCAATCTTGATGATACTTGGTGGTAATGATCAGTACAGAAATCCAACTTGGCTCACCCAATTTTGTTCTTCTACGTTGAAGCGTTCGTCTACAGGAGAAGTTTTTATATTTAGGTTTCACTCGGTTCTCTCATATATAGAAACATGAATTTGGAACTCTAAATCCAACATGGTTTGTAGTAGCTTCTTGAAACTTGACAAAATAAAGGAGTTCTCAGTTTTGTCTCTCTGGTTTGTTTCCTCTTCAAGTAGCCCTAATCACAGACTGTGGAAAAGCACTTTCATGGAGAGGGGTTGCCAAGCTTCTAAGAAATTACGAGATTCCGAAATACCAGCATGTATTTTCTCACCCAATCTTGATGATACTTGGTGGTAATGATCAGTACACAAATCCCACTTGGCTCAAAAATTTTTTTCTTCTAGGTTGAAGCGTTCGTCTACAGTAGCAGTTTTTATATTTAGGTTTCCCTCTGTTCTCTAATGTAAGGATAGATGAATTTGGAACTCTAAATCCAACATGGGTTGTAGTAGCTCTTTGAAACTTGACAAAATAAAGGAGTTCTCAGTTTTGTCTCTATGGTTTGTTTCCTCTTCAAGTAGCCCTAGGCACAGACTGTGGAAGCACTTTCATTGAGATGGGTTGCTAAGCTTCTAAGAAATTACGAGTTTCTGAAATAGCAGCAAATATTTTTTCACCCAATCTTGACGATACTTGGTGGTAATGATCAGTTCTCAAATCCCACTTGGCTCACCAAAGTTTGTTCTTCTAGGTTGAAGCGTTCGTCTACAGTAGCAGTTTTTAAATTTAGGTTTCACTCTGTTCTCTCCTATATAGATAGATGAATTTGGAACTCTATTTCCAACATGGTTTGTATTAGCTCTTTGAAACTTGACAAAATAAAGGAGTTCTGAGTTTTGTTTGTATGGTTTGTTTCCTCTTCATGTAGCCCTAGGCACAGACTGTGGAAAAGCACTTTCATTGAGAGGGGTTGCCAAGCTTCTAAGAAATAACGATTTTCCGAAATACCAGCAAATATTTTTTCACCCAATCTTCATGATACTTGGTGGTAATGATCAGTACACAAATCCCACTTGGCTCACCCAATTTTGTTCTTCTAGTTGGAAGCTTTCGTCTACAATAGCAGTTTTTATATTTAGGTCTCTCTGTTCTCTCCTATATAGATAGATGAATTTGGAACTCTAAATCCAACATGGATTGTAGTAGCTCTTTGAAACTTGACAAAATAAAAGAGTTCTCAGTTTTGTCTCTATGGTTTGTTTCCTCTTCAAGTAGCCCTAGTCACAGACTGTGGAAAAGCACTTTCAAGGAGAGGGGTTGCCAAGCTTCTAAGAAATTACGAGTTTCCGAAATACCAGCAAATATTTTTTCACCCAATCTTGATGATACTTGGTGGTAATGATCAGTACACAAATCCCACTTGGATCACCAAATTTTGTTCTTCTAGGTTGAAGCGTTCGTCTACAATAGCAGTTTTTATATTTAGGTTTCCCTCTGTTCTCTCCAATATAGATAGATGAATTTGGAACTCTAAATCCAACATGGTTTGTAGTAGCTCTTTGAAACTTGACAAAATAAAGGAGTTCTCAGTTTTGTCTCTATGCTATCTTTCCTCTTCAAGTAGCCCTAGTCACAGACTGTGGAAAAGCACTTTCATTGAGAGGGGTTGCCAAGCTTCTAAGAAATTAGGAGTTTCCGAAATACCAGCAAATATTTTTTCACCCAATCTTGATGATACTTGGAAGTAATGATCAGTACACAAATCCCACTTGGGTACCCAAATTTTGTTCTTCTAGGTTGAAGCGTTCGTCTACAGTAGCAGTTTTTATATTTAGGTTTCCCTCTGTTCTCTCCTGTATAGATAGATGAATTTGGAACTCTAAATCCAACATGGTTTGTAGTAGCTCTTTGAAACTTGAGAAAATAAAGCAGTTCTGAGTTTTGTCTCTATGGTTTGTTTCCTCTTCAAGTAGCCCTAGGCACAGACTGTGGAAAAGCACTTTCATTGAGAAGGGTTGCCAAGCTTCTAAGAAATAACGAGTTTCCAAAATACCAGCAAATATTTTTTCACCCAATCTTGATGATACTTGGTGGTAATGATAAGTACACAAATCCCACTTGGCTCACCAAATTTTCTTCTTCTAGGTTGAAGCGTTCGTCTACAGTAGCAGTTTTTATATTTAGGTTTCTCTCTGTTCTCTCCTATATAGAGATGAATTTGGAACTCTAAATCCAACATGGATTGTAGTAGCTCTTTGAAACTTGACAAAATAAAGCAGTTCTCAGTTTTGTCTCTATGGTTTGTTTCCTCTTCAAGTAGCCCTAGGCACAGACTGTGGAAGCACTTTCATTGAGATGGGTTGCCAAGCTTCTAAGAAATAACGAGTTTCCAAAATACCAGCAAATATTTTTTCACCCAATCTCGATGATACTTGGTGATAATGATCAGTACACAAATCCAACTTGGCTCACCCAATTTTGTTCTTCTACGTTGAAGCGTTCGTCTACAGGAGAAGTTTTTATATTTAGGTTTCACTCGGTTCTCTCATATATAGAAACATGAATTTGGAACTCTAAATCCAACATGGTTTGTAGTAGCTTTTTGAAACTTGACAAAATAAAGGAGTTCTCAGTTTTGTCTCTCTGGTTTGTTTCCTCTTCAAGTAGCCCTAATCACAGACTGTGGAAAAGCACTTTCATGGAGAGGGGTTGCCAAGCTTCTAAGAAATAAAGAGTTTCCGAAATTCTAGCAAATATTTTTTCACCCAATCTTGATGATACTTGGTGGTAATGATCAGTACACAAATCCCCCTTGGCTCCCCAAATTTTGTTCTTCTATGTTGAAGCGTTCGTCTACAGTAGCAGTTTTTATATTTAGTTTTCCCTCTGTTCTCTCCTATATAGATAGATGAATTTGGAACTCTAAATCCAACATGGTTTGTAGTAGCTCTTTGAAACTTGACAAAATAAAGGAGTTCTCAGTTTTGTCTCTATGGTTTGTTTCCTCTTCAAGTAGCCCTATCACAGACTGTGGAAAAGCACTTTCATTGAGAGGGGTTGCCAAGCTGCTAAGAAATGACGAGTTTCCGAAATACCAGCAAATATTTTTTCACCCAATCTTGATGATACTTGGTGGTAATGATCAGTACACAGATCTCACTTGTCTCACCAAATTTTGATCTTCTAGGTTGAAGCGTTCGTCTACAGTAGCAGTTTTTATATTTAGGTTTCACTCTGTGCTCTCATATATAGATAGATGAATTTGGAACTCTAAATCCAAGGTTTGTAGTAGCTCTTTGAAACTTGACAAAATAAAGGAGTTCTGAGTTTTGTCTCTATGGTTTGTTTCCTCTTCAAGTAGCCCTAGACACAGACTGTGGAAAAGCACTTTCATTGAGAGGGGTTGCGAAGCTTCTAAGAAATAACGAGTTTCCGAAATACCAGCAAATATTTTTTCACCCAATCTTGATGATACTTGTTGCTAAAGATCAGTACACAAATCCCACTTGGCTCACCCAATTTTGTTCTTCTAGTTGGAAGCTTTCGTCTACATTAGCAGTTTTTATATTTAGGTTTCTCTCTGTTCTCTCCAATATAGATAGATGAATTTGGAACTCTAAATCCAACATGGATTGTAGTAGCTCTTTGAAACTTGACAAAATAAAGGAGTTCTCAGTTTTGTCTCTATGGTTTGTTTCCTCTTCAAGTAGCCCTAGTCACAGACTGTGGAAAAGCACGTTCATTGAGAGGGGTTGCCAAGCTGCTAAGAAATAACGAGTTTCCGAAATACCAGCAAATATTTTTTCACCCAATCTTGATGATACTTGGTGGTAATGATCAGTACACAAATCCCACTTGGATCACCAAATTTTGTTCTTCTAGGTTGAAGCGTTCGTCTACAGTAGCAGTTTTTATATTTAGGTTTCCCTCTGTTCTCTCCTGTATAGATAGATGAATTTGGAACTCTAAATCCAACATGGTTTGTAGTAGCTCTTTGAAACTTGAGAAAATAAAGAAGTTCTGAGTTTTGTCTCTATGGTTTGTTTCCTCTTCAAGTAGCCCTAGGCACAGACTGTGGAAAAGCACTTTCATTGAGAAGGGTTGCCAAGCTTCTAAGAAATAACGAGTTTCCGAAATACCAGCAAATATTTTTTCACCCATCTTGATGATACTTGGTGGTAATGATCAGTACACAAATCCCACTTGGCTCACCAAATTTTATTCTTCTAGGTTGAAGCGTTCGTCTACAGTAGCAGTTTTTATATGTAGGTTTCTCTCTGTTGTCTCCTATATAGAGATGAATTTGGAACTCTAAATCCAACATGGATTGTAGTAGCTCTTTGAAACTTGACAAAATAAAGCAGTTCTCAGTTTTGTCTCTATGGTTTGTTTCCTCTTCAAGTAGCCCTAGGCACAGACTGTGGAAGCACTTTCATTGAGATGGGTTGCCAAGCTTCTAAGAAATAACGAGTGTCCAAAATACCAGCAAATATTTTTTCACCCAATCTTGATGATACTTGGTGGTAATGATCAGTACACAAATCCAACTTGGCTCACCCAATTTTGTTCTTCTACGTTGAAGCGTTCGTCTACAGGAGAAGTTTTTATATTTAGGTTTCACTCGGTTCTCTCATATATAGAAACATGAATTTGGAACTCTAAATCCAACATGGTTTGTAGTAGCTTTTTGAAACTTGACAAAATAAAGGAGTTCTCAGTTTTGTCTCTCTGGTTTGTTTCGTCTTCAAGTAGCCCTAATCACAGACTGTGGAAAAGCACTTTCATGGAGAGGGGTTGCCAAGCTTCTAAGAAATTACGAGTTTCCGAAATACCAGCATGTATTTTCTCACCCAATCTTGATGATACTTGGTGGTAATGATCAGTACACAAATCCCACTTGGCTCAAAAATTTTTTTCTTCTAGGTTGAAGCGTTCGTCTACAGTAGCAGTTTTTATATTTAGGTTTCCCTCTGTTCTCTAATGTATAGATAGATGAATTTGGAACTCTAAATCCAACATGGATTGTAGTAGCTCTTTGAAACTTGACAAAATAAAGGAGTTCTCAGTTTTGTCTCTCTGGTTTGTTTCGTCTTCAAGTAGCCCTAATCACAGACTGTGGAAAAGCACTTTCATGGAGAGGGGTTGCCAAGCTTCTAAGAAATTACGAGTTTCTGAAATACCAGCAAATATTTTTTCACCCAATCTTGACGATACTTGGTGGTAATGATCAGTTCTCAAATCCCACTTGGCTCACCAAATTTTGTTCTTCTAGGTTGAAGCGTTCGTCTACAGTAGCAGTTTTTAAATTTAGGTTTCACTCTGTTCTCTCCTATATAGATAGATGAATTTGGAACTCTATTTCCAACATGGTTTGTATTAGCTCTTTGAAACTTGACAAAATAAAGGAGTTCTGAGTTTTGTTTGTATGATTTGTTTCCTCTTCATGTAGCCCTAGGCACAGACTGTGGAAAAGCACTTTCATTGAGAGGGGTTGCCAAGCTTCTAAGAAATAACGATTTTCCGAAATACCAGCAAATATTTTTTCACCCAATCTTCATGATAGTTGGTGGTAATTATCAGTACACAAATCCCACTTGGCTCACCAAATTTTGTTCTTCTACGTTGAAGCGTTCGTCTACAGGAGCAGTTTTTATATTTAGGTTTCACTCGGTTCTCTCATATATAGAAACATGAATTTGGAACTCTAAATCCAACATGGTTTGTAGTAGCTTTTTGAAACTTGACAAAATAAAGCAGTTCTCAATTTTGTCTCTATGATTTGTTTCCTCTTCAAGTAGCCCTAGTCACAGACTGTGGAAAAGCACTTTCATGGAGAGGGGTTGCCAAGCTTCTAAGAAATTACGAGTTTCCGAAATACCAGCAAATATTTTTTCACCCAATCTTGATGATACTTCGTGGTAATGATCAGTACACAAATCCCACTTGGCTCACCAAATTTTGTTCTTCTAGGTTGAAACGTTCGTCTACAGTAGCGGTTTTTATATTTAGGTTTCCCTCTGGTCTCTCCTGTATAGATAGATGAATTTGGAACTCTAAATCCAACATGGTTTGTAGTAGCTCTTTGAAACTTGACAAAATAAAGGAGTTCTCAGTTTTGTCTCTATGGATTGTTTCCTCTTCAATTAGCCCTAGGGACACACTGTGGAAAAGCACTTTCATTGAGAGGGGTTGCCAAGCTTCTAAGAAATAAAGAGTTTCCGAAATACTAGCAAATATTTTTTCACCCAATCTTGATGATACTTTGTGGTAATGATCAGTACACAAATCCCCCTTGGCTCACCAAATTTTGTTCTTCTAGGTTGAAGCGTTCGTCTACAGTAGCAGTTTTTATATTTAGTTTTCCCTCTGTTCTCTCCTATATAGATAGATGAATTTGGAACTCTAAATCCAACATGGTTTGTAGTAGCTCTTTGAAACTTGACAAAATAAAGGAGTTCTCAGTTTTGTCTCTATGGTTTGTTTCCTCTTCAAGTTGCCCTATCACAGACTGTGGAAAAGCACTTTCATTGAGAGGGGTTGCCAAGCTGCTAAGAAATTACGAGTTTCCGAAATACCAGCAAATATTTTTTCACCCAATCTTGATGATACTTGGTGGTAATGATCAGTACACAGATCCCACTTGTCTCACCAAATTTTGATCTTCTAGGTTGAAGCGTTCGTCTACAGTAGCAGTTTTTATATTTAGGTTTCACTCTGTGCTCTCATATATAGATAGATGAATTTGGAACTCTAAATCCAAGGTTTGTAGTAGCTCTTTGAAACTTGACAAAATAAAGGAGTTCTGAGTTTTGTCTCTATGGTTTGTTTCCTCTTCAAGTAGCCCTAGACACAGACTGTGGAAAAGCACTTTCATTGAGAGGGGTTGCGAAGCTTCTAAGAAATAACGAGTTTCCGAAATACCAGCAAATATTTTTTCACCCAATCTTGATGATACTTGTTGCTAATGATCAGTACACAAAACCCACTTGGCTCACCCAATTTTGTTCTTCTAGTTGGAAGCTTTCGTCTACATTAGCACTTTTTATATTTAGGTTTCTCTCTGTTCTCTCCTATATAGATAGATGAATTTGGAACTCTAAATCCAACATGGATTGTAGTAGCTCTTTGAAACTTGACAAAATAAAGGAGTTCTCAGTTTTGTCTCTATGGTTTGTTTCCTCTTCAAGTAGCCCTAGTCACAGACTGTGGAAAAGCACTTTCATTGAGAGGGGTTGCCAAGCTGCTAAGAAATTACGAGTTTCCGAAATACCAGCAAATATTTTTTCACCCAATCTTGATGATACTTGGTGGTAATGATCAGTACACAAATCCCACTTGGATCACCAAATTTTTTTCTTCTAGGTTGAAGCGTTCGTCTACAGTAGCAGTTTTTATATTTAGGTTTCCCTCTGTTCTCTCCTGTATAGATAGATGAATTTGGAACTCTAAATCCAACATGGTTTGTAGTAGCTCTTTGAAACTTGACAAAATAAAGGAGTTCTCAGTTTTGTCTCTATGGTTTCTTTCCTCTTCAAGTAGCCCTAGTCACAGACTGTGGAAAAGCACTTTCATTGAGAGGGGTTGCCAAGCTTCTAAGAAATTACGAGTTTCCGAAATACCAGGAAATATTTTTTCACCCAATCTTTATGATACTTGGAGGTAATGATCAGTACACAAATCCCACTTAGGTCACCAAATTATGTTCTTCTAGGTTGAAGCGTTCGTCTACAGTAGCAGTTTTTATATTGAGGTTTCCCTCTGTTCTCTCCTGTATAGATAGATGAATTTGGAACTCTAAATCCAACATGGTTTGTAGTAGCTCTTTGAAACTTGAGAAAATAAAGAAGTTCTGAGTTTTGTCTCTATGGTTTGTTTCCTCTTCAAGTAGCCCTAGGCACAGACTGTGGAAAAGCACTTTCATTGAGAAGGGTTGCCAAGCTTCTAAGAAATAACGAGTTTCCGAAATACCAGCAAATATTTTTTCACCCATCTTGATGATACTTGGTGGTAATGATCAGTACACAAATCCCACTTGGCTCACCAAATTTTCTTCTTCTAGGTTGAAGCGTTCGTCTACAGTAGCAGTTTTTATATTTAGGTTTCTCTCTGTTCTCTCCTATATAGATAGATGAATTTGGAACTCTAAATCCAACATGGATTGTAGTAGCTCTTTGAAACTTGACAAAATAAAGGAGTTCTCAGTTTTGTCTCTATGGTTTGTTTCCTCTTCAAGTAGCCCTAGGCACTGACTGTGGAAGCACTTTCATTGAGATGGGTTGCCAAGCTTCTAAGAAATAACGAGTTTCCAAAATACCAGCAAATATTTTTTCACCCAATCTTGATGATACTTGGTGGTAATGATCAGTACACAAATCCAACTTGGCTCACCCAATTTTGTTCTTCTACTTTGAAGCGTTCGTCTACAGGAGCAGTTTTTATATTTAGGTTTCACTCGGTTCTCTCATATATAGAAACATGAATTTGGAACTCTAAATCCAACATGGTTTGTAGTAGCTTTTTGAAACTTGACAAAATAAAGGAGTTCTCAGTTTTGTCTCTCTGGTTTGTTTCTTCTTCAAGTAGCCCTAATCACAGACTGTGGAAAAGCACTTTCATGGAGAGGGGTTGCCAAGCTTCTAAGAAATTACGAGTTTCCGAAATACCAGCATGTATTTTCTCACCCAATCTTGATGATACTTGGTGGTAATGATCAGTACACAAATGCCACTTGGCTCAAAAATTTTTTTCTTTTAGGTTGAAGCGTTCGTCTACAGTAGCAGTTTTTATATTTAGGTTTCCCTCTGTTCTCTCCTGTATAGATAGATGAATTTGGAACTCTAAATCCAACATGGATTGTAGTAGCTCTTTGAAACTTGACAAAATAAAGGAGTCCTCAATTTTGTCTGTATGGTTTGTTTCCTCTTCAAGTAGCCCTAGGCACAGACTGTGGAAGCACTTTCATTGAGATGGGTTGCTAAGCTTCTAAGAAATACCGAGTTTCCAAAATACCAGCAAATATTTTTTCATCCAATCTTGATGATACTTGGTGGTAATGATCAGTACAAAATTCCCACTTGGCTCACCAAATTTTGTTCTTCTAGGTTGAAGCGTTCGTCTACAGTAGCAGTTTTTATATTTAGGTTTCCCTCTGTTCTCTCCTGTATAGATAGATGAATTTGGAACTCTAAATCCAACATGGTTTGTAGTAGCTCTTTGAAACTTGACAAAATAAAGGAGTTCTCACTTTTGTCTCTATGGATTGTTTCCTCTTCAATTAGCCCTAGGCACACACTGTGGAAAAGCACTTTCATTGAGAGGGGTTGCCAAGCTTCTAAGAAATAAAGAGTTTCCAAAATACCAGAAAATATTTTTTCACCCAATCTTGATGATACTTGGTGGTAATGATCAGTACACAAATCCCACTTGGCTGTCCAAATTTTGTTCTAGGTTGATGCGTTCATCTACAGTAGATGTTTTTATATTTAGGTTTCCCTCTGTTCTCTCATATATAGATAGATTAATTTGGAACTCTAAATCCAACATGGTTTGTAGTAGCTCTTTGAAACTTGACAAAATAAAGGAGTTCTCAGTTTTGTCTCTATGGTTTGTTTCCTCTTCAAGTAGCCCTAGGCACAGACTGTGGAAGCACTTTCATTGAGATGGGTTGCTAAGCTTCTAAGAAATTACGAGTTTCTGAAATACCAGCAAATATTTTTTCACCCAATCTTGACGATACTTGGTGGTAATGATCAGTTCTCAAATCCCACTTGGCTCACCAAATTTTGTTCTTCTAGGTTGAAGCGTTCGTCTACAGTAGCAGTTTTTAAATTTAGGTTTCACTCTGTTCTCTCCTATATAGATAGATGAAATTGGAACTCTATTTCCAACATGGTTTGTATTAGCTCTTTGAAACTTGACAAAATAAAGGAGTTCTGAGTTTTGTTTGTATGATTTGTTTCCTCTTCATGTAGCCCTAGGCACAGACTGTGGAAAAGCACTTTCATTGAGAGGGGTTGCCAAGCTTCTAAGAAATAACGATTTTCCGAAATACCAGCAAATATTTTTTCACCCAATCTTCATGATACTTGGTGGTAATTATCAGTACACAAATCCCACTTGGCTCACCAAATTTTGTTCTTCTACGTTGAAGCGTTCGTCTACAGGAGCAGTTTTTATATTTAGGTTTCACTCGGTTCTCTCATATATAGAAACATGAATTTGGAACTCTAAATCCAACATGGTTTGTAGTAGCTTTTTGAAACTTGACAAAATAAAGCAGTTCTCAATTTTGTCTCTATGATTTGTTTCCTCTTCAAGTAGCCCTAGTCACAGACTGTGGAAAAGCACTTTCATGGAGAGGGGTTGCCAAGCTTCTAAGAAATAAAGAGTTTCTGAAATACTAGCAAATATTTTTTCACCCAATCTTGATGATACTTTGTGGTAATGATCAGTACACAAATCCCCCTTGGCTCACCAAATTTTGTTCTTCTAGGTTGAAGCGTTCGTCTACAGTAGCAGTTTTTATATTTAGTTTTCCCTCTGTTCTCTCCTATATAGATAGATGAATTTGGAACTCTAAATCCAACATGGTTTGTAGTAGCTCTTTGAAACTTGACAAAATAAAGGAGTTCTCAATTTTGTCTCTATGGTTTGTTTCCTCTTCAAGTAGCCCTATCACAGACTGTGGAAAAGCACTTTCATTGAGAGGGGTTGCCAAGCTGCTAAGAAATTACGAGTTTCCGAAATACCAGCAAATATTTTTGCACCCAATCTTGATGATACTTGGTGGTAATGATCAGTACACAGATCCCACTTGTCTCACCAAATTTTGATCTTCTAGGTTGAAGCGTTCGTCTACAGTAGCAGTTTTTATATTTAGGTTTCACTCTGTTCTCTCATATATAGATAGAGGAATTTGGAACTCTAAATCCAACATGGTTTGTAGTAGCTCTTTGAAACTTGACAAAATAAAGGAGTTCTGAGTTTTGTCTCTATGGTTTGTTTCCTCTTCAAGTAGCCTAGGCACAGACTGTGGAAAAGAACTTTCATTGAGAGGGGTTGCCAAGCTTCTAAGAAATTACGAGTTTCTGAAATACCAGCAAATATTTTTTCACCCAACCTTGATGATACTTGTTGGTAATGATCAGTACTCAAATCCCACTTGGCTCACCAAATTTTGTTCTTCTACGTTGAAGCGTTCGTCTACAGGAGCAGTTTTTATATTTAAGTTTCAGTCGGTTCTCTCATATATAGAAACATGAATTTGGAACTCTAAATCCAACATGGTTTGTAGTAGCTTTTTGAAACTTGACAAAATAAAGGAGTTCTCAGTTTTGTCTCTATGGTTTGTTTCCTCTTCAAGTAGCCCTAGTCACAGACTGTGGAAAAGCACTTTCATGGAGAGGATTTGCCAAGCTTCTAAGAAATTACGTGTTTCCAAAATACCAGCAAATATTTTTTCACCCAATCTTGATGATACTTGGTGGTAATGATCAGTACACAAATCCCACTTGGCTCACCAAATTTTGTTCTTCTAGGTTGAAGCGTTCGTCTACAGTAGCAGTTTTTATATTTAGGTTTCCCTCTGTTCTCTCCTGTATAGATAGATGAATTTGGAACTCTAAATCCAACATGGTTTGTAGTAGCTCTTTGAAACTTGACAAAATAAAGGAGTTCTCAGTTTTGTCTGTATGGATTGTTTCCTCTTCAATTAGCCCTAGGCACACACTGTGGAAAAGCACTTTCATTGAGAGGGGTTGCCAAGCTTCTAAGAAATAACGAGTTTCCGAAATACCAGCAAATATTTTTTCACCCAATCTTGATGATACTTTTTGCTAATGATCAGTACACAAATCCCACTTGGCTCACCATATTTTGTTCTTCTACGTTGAAGCGTTCGTCTACAGGAGCAGTTTTTATATTTAGGTTTCACTCGGTTTTCTCATATATAGAAGCATGAATTTGGAACTCTAAATCCAACATGGTTTGTAGTAGCTTTTTGAAACTTGACAAAATAAAGCAGTTCTCAATTTTGGCTCTATGATTTGTTTCCTCTTCAAGTAGCCCTAGTCACAGACTGTGGAAAAGCACTTTCATGGAGAGGGGTTGCCAAGCTTCTAAGAAATTACGAGTTTCCGAAATACCAGCAAATATTTTTTCACCCAATCTTGATGATACTTCGTGGTAATGATCAGTAAAATAAATCCCACTTGGCTCACCAAATTTTGTTCTTCTAGGTTGAAACGTTCGTCTACAGTAGCGGTTTTTATATTTAGGTTTCCCTCTGGTCTCTCCTGTATAGATAGATTAATTTGGAACTCTAATCCAACGTGGTTTGCAGTAGCTCTTTGAAACTTGACAAAATAAAGGAGTTCTCAGTTTTGTCTCTCTGGTTTGTTTCCTCTTCAAGTAGCCCTAATCACAGACTGTGGAAAAGCACTTTCATGGAGAGGGGTTGCCAAGCTTCTAAGAAATTACGAGTTTCCGAAATACCAGCATGTATTTTCTAACCCGATCTTGATGATACTTGGTGGTAATGATCAGTACACAAATCCCACTGGGCTCAAAAATTTTTTTCTTCTAGGTTGAAGCGTTCGTCTACAGTAGCAGTTTTTATATTTAGGTTTCCCTCTGTTCTCTCCAGTATAGATAGATGAATTTGGATCTCTAAATCCAACATGGATTGTAGTAGCTCTTTGAACTTGACAAAATATAGGAGTTCTCAGTTTTGTCTCTATGGTTTGTTTCCTCTTCAAGAAGCCCTAGGCACAGACTGTGGAAGCACTTTCATGGAGAGGGGTTGCCAAACTTCTAAGGAAATAACGAGTTTCCGAAATTCCAGCAAATATTTTTTCACCCAATCTTGATGATACTTGTTGCTAATGATCAGTACACAAATCCCACTTGGCTCACCAAATTTTGTTCTTCTAGGTTGAAGCGTTCGTCTAAAGTAGCAGTTTTTATATTTAGGTTTCTCTCTGTTCTCTCCTGTATAGATAGATGAATTTGGAACTCTAAATCCAACATGGTTTGTAGTAGCTCTTTGAAACTTGACAAAATAAAGGAGTTCTCACTTTTGTCTCTATGGATTGTTTCCTCTTCAATTAGCCCTCGGCACACACTGTGGAAAAGCACTTTCATTGAGAGGGGTTGCCAAGCTTCTAAGAAATAAAGAGTTTCCGAAATACCAGCAAATATTTTTTCACCCAATCTTGATGATACTTGGTGGTAATGATCCGTACACAAATCCCACTTGGCTCACCAAAGTTTGTTCTTGTTGATGCGTTCATCTACAGTAGATGTTTTTATATTTAGGTTTCACTCTGTTCTCTCCTATATAGATAGATGAATTTGGAACTCTAAATCCAACATGGTTTGTATTAGCTCTTTGAAACTTGACAAAATAAAGGAGTTCTGAGTTTTGTCTGTATGGTTTGTTTCCTCTTCATGTAGCCCTAGGCACAGACTGTGGAAAAGCACTTTCATTGAGAGGGGTTGCCAAGCTTCTAAGAAATAACGATTTTCCGAAATACCAGCAAATATTTTTTCACCCAATCTTGATGATACTTGGTGGTAATTATCAGTACACAAATCCCACTTGGCTCACCAAATTTTGTTCTTCTACGTTGAAGCGTTCGTCTACAGGAGCAGTTTTTATATTTAGATTTTATTCGGTTTTCTCATATATAGAAGCATGAATTTGGAACTCTAAATCCAACATGGTTTGTAGTAGCTTTTTGAAACTTGACAAAATAAAGCAGTTCTCAATTTTGTCTCTATGACTTGTTTCCTCTTCAAGTAGCCCTAGTCACAGACTGTGGAAAAGCACTTTCATGGAGAGGGGTTGCCAAGCTTCTAAGAAATTACGAGTTTCCGAAATACCAGCAAATATTTTTTCACCCAATCTTGATGATACTTGGTGGTAATGATCAGTACACAAATCCCACTTAGGTCACCAAATTATGTTCTTCTAGGTTGAAGCGTTCGTCTACAGTAGCAGTTTTTATATTGAGGTTTCCCTCTGTTCTCTCCTGTATAGATAGATGAATTTGGAACTCTAAATCCAACATGGTTTGTAGTAGCTCTTTGAAACTTGAGAAAATAAAGAAGTTCTGAGTTTTGTCTCTATGGTTTGTTTCCTCTTCAAGTAGCCCTAGGCACAGACTGTGGAAAAGCACTTTCATTGAGAAGGGTTGCCAAGCTTCTAAGAAATAACGAGTTTCCGAAATACCAGCAAATATTTTTTCACCCATCTTGATGATACTTGGTGGTAATGATCAGTACACAAGTCCCACTTGGCTCACCAAATTTTCTTCTTCTAGGTTGAAGCGTTCGTCTACAGTAGCAGTTTTTATATTTAGGTTTCTCTCTGTTCTCTCCTATATAGATAGATGAATTTGGAACTCTAAATCCAACATGGATTGTAGTAGCTCTTTGAAACTTGACAAAATAAAGGAGTTCTCAGTTTTGTCTCTATGGTTTGTTTCCTCTTCAAGTAGCCCTAGGCACTGACTGTGGAAGCACTTTCATTGAGATGGGTTGCCAAGCTTCTAAGAAATAACGAGTTTCCAAAATACCAGCAAATATTTTTTCACCCAATCTTGATGATACTTGGTGGTAATGATCAGTACACAAATCCAACTTGGCTCACCCAATTTTGTTCTTCTACTTTGAAGCGTTCATCTACAGGAGCAGTTTTTATATTTAGGTTTCACTCGGTTCTCTCATATATAGAAACATGAATTTGGAACTCTAAATCCAACATGGTTTGTAGTAGCTTTTTGAAACTTGACAAAATAAAGGAGTTCTCAGTTTTGTCTCTCTGGTTTGTTTCTTCTTCAAGTAGCCCTAATCACAGACTGTGGAAAAGCACTTTCATGGAGAGGGGTTGCCAAGCTTCTAAGAAATTACGAGTTTCCGAAATACCAGCATGTATTTTCTCACCCAATCTTGATGATACTTGGTGGTAATGATCAGTACACAAATCCCACTTGGCTCAAAAATTTTTTTCTTCTAGGTTGAAGCGTTCGTCTACAGTAGCAGTTTTTATATTTAGGTTTCCCTCTGTTCTCTCCTGTATAGATAGATGAATTTGGAACTCTAAATCCAACATGGATTGTAGTAGCTCTTTGAAACTTGACAAAATAAAGGAGTTCTCAATTTTGTCTGTATGGTTTGTTTCCTCTTCAAGTAGCCATAGGCACAGACTGTGGAAGCACTTTCATTGAGATGGGTTGCTAAGCTTCTAAGAAATACCGAGTTTACAAAATACCAGCAAATATTTTTTCATCCAATCTTGATGATACTTGGTGGTAATGATCAATACAAAATTCCCACTTGGCTCACCAAATTTTGTTCTTCTAGGTTGAAGCTTTCGTCTACAGTAGCAGTTTTTATATTTAGGTTTCCCTCTGTTCTCTTCTGTATAGATAGATGAATTTGGAACTCTAAATCCCAAATGGTTTGTAGTAGCTCTTTGAAACTTGAAAAAATAAAGGAGTTCTCACTTTTGTCTCTATGGATTGTTTCCTCTTCAATTAGCCCTAGGCACACACTGTGGAAAAGCACTTTCATTGAGAGGGGTTGCCAAGCTTCTAAGAAATAAAGAGTTTCCAAAATACCAGAAAATATTTTTTCACCCAATCTTGATGATACTTGGTGGTAATGATCAGTACACAAATCCCACTTGGCTGTCCAAATTTTGTTCTAGGTTGATGCGTTCATCTACAGTAGATGTTTTTATATTTAGGTTTCACTCTGTTCTCTCATATATAGATAGATTAATTTGGAACTCTAAATCCAACATGGTTTGTAGTAGCTCTTTGAAACTTGACAAAATAAAGGAGTTCTCAGTTTTGTCTCTATGGTTTGTTTCCTCTTCAAGTATCCCTAGGCACAGACTGTGGAAAAGCACTTTCATTGAGAGGGGTTGCCAAGCTTCTAAGAAATTACGAGTTTCTGAAATACCAGCAAATATTTTTTCACCCAATCTTGAGGATACTTGGTGGTAATGATCAGTTCTCAAATCCCACTTGGCTCACCAAATTTTGTACTTCTAGGTTGAAGCGTTCGTCTACAGTAGCAGTTTTTAAATTTAGGTTTCACTCTGTTCTCTCCTATATAGATAGATGAATTTGGAACTCTAAATCCAACATGGTTTGTAGTAGCTCTTTGAAACTAGACAAAAAAAGGAGTTCTCAGTTTTGTCTCTATGGTTTGTTTCCTCTTCAAGTAGCCCTAGTCACAGACTGTGGAAAAGCACTTTCATTGAGAGGGGTTGCCAAGCTTCTAAGAAATTACGAGTTTCCGAAATACCAGAAAATATTTTTTCACCCAATCTTGATGATACTTGGTGGTAAGGATCAGTACACAAATCCCACTTCACCAAATTTTGTTCTTCTAGGTTGAAGCGTTCGTCTACAGTAGCAGTTTTTATATTTAGGTTTCCCTCTGTTCTCTCCTGTATAGATAGATGTATTTGGAACTCTAAATCCAACATGGTTTGTAGTAGCTCTTTGAAACTTGACAAAATAAAGAAGTTCTGAGTTTTTTCTCTATGGTTTGTTTCCTCTTCAAGTAGCCCTAGGCACAGACTGTGGAAAAGCACTTTCATTGAGAGGGGTTGCCAAGCTTCTAAGAAATAACGAGTTTCCGAAATACCAGCAAATATTTTTTCACCCAATCTTGATGATACTTGGTGGTAATGATCAGTACACAGATCCCACTTGGCTCACCAAATTTTGTTCTTCTAGGTTGAAGCGTTCGTCTACAGTAGCAGTTTTTATATTTAGGTTTCACTCTGTTCTCTCATATATAGATAGAGGAATTTGGAACTCCAAATCCAACATGGTTTGTAGTAGCTCTTTGAAACTTGACAAAATAAAGGAGTTCTGAGTTTTGTCTCTATGGTTTGTTTCCTCTTCAAGTAGCCTAGGCACAGACTGTGGAAAAGAACTTTCATTGAGAGGGGTTGCCAAGCTTCTAAGAAATTACGAGTTTCTGAAATACCAGCAAATATTTTTTCACCCAACCTTGATGATACTTGTTGGTAATGATCAGTACTCAAATCCCACTTGGCTCACCAAATTTTGTTCTTCTACGTTGAAGCGTTCGTCTACAGGAGCAGTTTTTATATTTAAGTTTCACTCGGTTCTCTAATATATAGAAACATGAATTTGGAACTCTAAATCCAACATGGTTTGTAGTAGCTTTTTGAAACTTGACAAAATAAAGGAGTTCTCAGTTTTGTCTCTATGGTTTGTTTCCTCTTCAAGTAGCCCTAGTCACAGACTGTGGAAAAGCACTTTCATGGAGAGGATTTGCCAAGCTTCTAAGAAATTACGTGTTTCCAAAATACCAGCAAATATTTTTTCACCCAATCTTGATGATACTTGGTGGTAATGATCAGTACACAAATCCCACTTGCCTCACCAAATTTTGTTCTTCTAGGTTGAAACGTTCGTCTACAGTAGCTGTTTTTATATTTAGGTTTCCCTCTGGTCTCTCCTGTATAGATAGATTAATTTGGAACTCTAATCCAACGTGGTTTGCAGTAGCTCTTTGAAACTTGACAAAATAAAGGAGTTCTCAGTTTTGCCTCTCTGGTTTGTTTCCTCTTCAAGTAGCCCTAATCACAGACTGTGGAAAAGCACTTTCATGGAGAGGGGTTGCCAAGCTTCTAAGAAATTACGAGTTTCCGAAATACCAGCATGTATTTTCTAACCCGATCTTGATGATACTTGGTGGTAATGATCAGTACACAAATCCCACTTGGCTCAAAAATTTTTTTCTTCTAGGTTGAAGCGTTCGTCTACAGTAGCAGTTTTTATATTTAGGTTTCCCTCTGTTCTCTCCTGTATAGATAGATGAATTTGGATCTCTAAATCCAACATGGATTGTAGTAGCTCTTTGAACTTGACAAAATATAGGAGTTCTCAGTTTTGTCTCTATGGTTTGTTTCCTCTTCAAGAAGCCCTAGGCACAGACTGTGGAAGCACTTTCATTGAGATGGGTTGCTAAGCTTCTAAGAAATAACGAGTTTCCAAAATACCAGCAAATATTTTTTCATCCAATCTTGATGATACTTGGTGGTAATGATCAGTACAAAATTCCCACTTGGCTCACCAAATTTTGTTCTTCTAGGTTGAAGCGTTCGTCTACAGTAGCAGTTTTTATATTTAGGTTTCCCTCTGTTCTCTCCTGTATAGATAGATGAATTTGGAAATCTAAATCCCACATGGTTTGTAGTAGCTCTTTGAAACTTGACAAAATAAAGGAGTTCTCACTTTTGTCTCTATGGATTGTTTCCTCTTCAATTAGCCCTCGGCACACACTGTGGAAAAGCACTTTCATTGAGAGGGGTTGCCAAGCTTCTAAGAAATAAAGAGTTTCCGAAATACCAGCAAATATTTTTTCACCCAATCTTGATGATACTTGGTGGTAATGATCCGTACACAAATCCCACTTGGCTCACCAAAGTTTGTTCTTGTTGATGCGTTCATCTACAGTAGATGTTTTTATATTTAGGTTTCACTCTGTTCTCTCCTATATAGATAGATGAATTTGGAACTCTAAATCCAACATGGTTTGTATTACCTCTTTGAAACTTGACAAAATAAAGGAATTCTGAGTTTTGTCTGTATGGTTTGTTTCCTCTTCATGTAGCCCTAGGCACAGACTGTGGAAAAGCACTTTCATTGAGAGGGGTTGCCAAGCTTCTAAGAAATAACGATTTTCCGAAATACCAGCAAATATTTTTTCACCCAATCTTGATGATACTTGGTGGTAATTATCAGTACACAAATCCCACTTGGCTCACCAAATTTTGTTCTTCTACGTTGAAGCGTTCGTCTACAGGAGCAGTTTTTATATTTAGATTTTACTCGGTTTTCTCATATATAGAAGCATGAATTTGGAACTCTAAATCCAACATGGTTTGTAGTAGCTTTTTGAAACTTGACAAAATAAAGCAGTTCTCAATTTTGTCTCTATGACTTGTTTCCTCTTCAAGTAGCCCTAGTCACAGACTGTGGAAAAGCACTTTCATGGAGAGGGGTTGCCAAGCTTCTAAGAAATTACGAGTTTCCGAAATACCAGCAAATATTTTTTCACCCAATCTTGATGATACTTCGTGGTAATGATCAGTAAAATAAATACCACTTGGCTCACCAAATTTTGTTCTTCTAGGTTGAAACGTTCGTCTACAGTAGCGGTTTTTATATTTAGGTTTCCCTCTGGTCTCTCCTGTATAGATAGATGAATTTGGAACTCTAAATCCAACATGGTTTGCAGTAGCTCTTTGAAACTTGACAAAATAAAGGAGTTCTCAGTTTTGTCTATATGGATTGTTTCCTCTTCAATTAGCCCTAGGGACACACTGTGGAAAAGCACTTTCATTGAGAGGGGTTGCCAAGCTTCTAAGAAATAACGAGTTTCCGAAATTCCAGCAGATATTTTTTCACCCAATCTTGATGATACTTGGTGGTAATGATCAGTACACAAATCCCACTTGGCTCACCAAATTTTGTTCTTCTAGGTTGAAGCGTTCGTCTACAGTAGCAGTTTTTATATTTAGGTTTCTCTCTGTTCTCTCCTATATAGATAGATGAATTTGGAACCCTAAATCCAACATGGTTTGTAGTAGCTTTTTGAAACTTGACAAAATAAAGGAGTTCTCAGTTTTGTCTCTCTGGTTTGTTTCCTCTTCAAGTAGCCCTAGGCACAGACTGTGGAAAAGCACTTTCATGGAGAGGGGTTGCCACGCTTCTAAGAAATTACGAGTTTCTGAAATACCAGCATGTATTTTCTCACCCAATCTTGATGATACTTGGTGGTAATGATCAGTACACAAATCCCACTTGGCTCAAAATTTTTTTCTTCCTAGGTTGAAGCGTTCGTCTACAGTAGCAGTTTTTATATTTAGGTTTCCCTCTGTTCTCTCCTGTATAGATGGATGCATTGGAACTCTAAATCCAACATGGATTGTAGTAGCTCTTTGAAACTAGAAAAAATAAAGGAGTTCTCAGTTTTGTCTCTATGGTTTGTTTCCTCTTCAAGAAGCCCTAGGCACAGACTGTGGAAAGCACTTTCATTGAGAGGGGTTGCCAAGCTTCTATGGAAATAACAAGTTTCCGAAATTCCAGCAAATATTTTTTCACCCAATCTTGATGATACTTGTTGCTAATGATCAGTACACAAATCCCACTTGGCTCACCAAATTTTGTTCTTCTAGGTTGAAGCGTTCGTCTAAAGTAGCAGTTTTTATATTAAGGTTTCTCTCTGTTCTCTCCTATATAGATAGATGAATTTGGAACTCTAAATCCAACATGGATTGTAGTAGCTCTTTGAAACTTTACAAAATAAAGGAGTTCTCAGTTTTGTCTCTATGGTTTGTTTCCTCTTCAACTAGCCCTATGCGCAGACTGTGGAAGCACTTTCATTGAGATGGGTTGCCAAGCTTCTAAGAAATCACGAGTTTCCAAAATACCAGCAAATATTTTTTCACCCAATCTTGATGATACTTGGTGGTAATGATCAGTACACAAATCCCTCTTGGCTCACCCAATTTTGTTCTTCTACGTTGAATCGTTCGTCTACAGAAGCAGTTTTTATATTTAGGTTTCACTCGGTTCTCTCATATATAGAAACATGAATTTGGAACTCTACATCCAACACGGTTTGTAGTAGCTTTTTGAAACGTGACAAAATGAAGGAGTTCTCAGTTTTGTCTCTATGGTATGTTTCCTCTTCAAGTAGCCCTAGTCAAAGACTGTGAAAAAGCACTTTCATGGAGAGGGGTTGCCAAGCTTCTAAGAAATTACGAGTTTCCGAAATACCAGCAAATATTTTTTCACCCAATCTTGATGATACTTGGTGGTAATGATCAGTACAAAATCCCACTTGGCTCACCAAATTTTGTTCTTCTAGGTTGAAGCGTTCGTCTACAGTAGCAGTTTTTATATTTAGGTTTCCCTATGTT
>NW_027514668.1:0-59915 GCF_048772815.1 Callospermophilus lateralis | reverse complement strand
TCTTCTAGGTTCAAGCGTTCGTTTCCAGTAACATTTTGAATTTTTAGGTTTCACTCTGTTTTCTGCTATATAGATAGATGTTTTTGGAATTCTAAATCAAACACGGTTTGTGCTAGCTCCTTGAAACTTGACCAAATGAAGTAGTTCTAAATTCTATCTCGATGGTTTGTTTCCTCTTGAAGTACCCCATGCAGAGACTGGCGAAAAACACTTTCGTTTGAAAGGGGTTGCCAAGCGTCCAAAAAACTACTAGTTTGCTGAAATCCCAGCAAACATTTTTTCACCAAAACTTGATGATACTTGGTGGTAATGATCAGTTCACTAATCCCACTTGGCTGCCCAACTTTCACTCTTCTAGGTTCAAGCGTTCGTTTCCAGTAACATTTTGAATTTTTAGGTTTCACTCTGTTTTCTGCTATATAGATAGATGTGTTTGGAATTCTAAATCAAACACGGTTTGTGCTAGCTCCTTGAAACTTGACCAAATGAAGTAGTTCTAAGTTCTATCTCTATGGTTTGTTTCCTCTTGAAGTACCCCATGCAGAGACTGGCGAAAAACACTTTCGTTTGAAAGGGGTTGCCAAGCGTCCAAAAAACTACTAGTTTGCTGAAATCCCAGCAAACATTTTTTCACCAAAACTTGATGATACTTGTTGGTATGATCAGTTCACTAATCCCACTTGGCTGCCCAACTTTCACTCTTCTAGGTTCAAGCGTTCGTTTCCAGTAACACTTTGAATTTTTAGGTTTCACTCTGTTTTCTGCTATATAGATAGATGTGTTTGAAACTCTGAATCAAACACGGTTTGTGCTAGCTCCTTGAAACTTGACCAAATGAAGTAGTTCTAAGTTCTATCTCTATGGTTTGTTTCCTCTTGAAGTACCCCATGCAGAGACTGGCGAAAAACACTTTCGTTTGAAAGGGGTTGCCAAGCGTCCAAAAAACTACTAGTTTGCTGAAATCTCAGCAAACATTTTTTCACCAAAACTTGATGATACTTGGTGGTAATGATCAGTTCACTAATCCCACTTGGCTGCCCAACTTTCACTCTTCTAGGTTCAAGCGTTCGTTTCCAGTAACACTTTGAATTTTTACGTTTCACTCTGTTTTCTGCTACATAGATAGCTGTGTTTGGAATTCTAAATCAAACACTGTTTGTGCTAGCTCCTTGAAACTTGACCAAATGAAGTAGTTCTAAGTTCTATCTCTATGGTTTGTTTCCTCTTGAAGTACCCCATGCAGAGACTGGCGAAAAACACTTTCGTTTGAAAGGGGTTGCCAAGCGTCCAAAAAACTACTAGTTTGCTGAAATCTCAGCAAACATTTTTTCACCAAAACTTGATGATACTTGGTGGTAATGATCAGTTCACTAATCCCACTTGGCTGCCCAACTTTCACTCTTCTAGGTTCAAGCGTTCGTTTCCAGTAACACTTTGAATTTTTAGGTTTCACTCTGTTTTCTGCTACATAGATAGCTGTGTTTGGAATTCTAAATCAAACACTGTTTGTGCTAGCTCCTTGAAACTTGACCAAATGAAGTAGTTCTAAGTTCTATCTCTATGGTTTGTTTCCTCTTGAAGTACCCCATGCAGAGACTGGTGAAAAACACTTTCGTTTGAAAGGGGTTGCCAAGCTTCCAAAAAACTACTAGTTTGCTGAAATCTCAGCAAACATTTTTTCACCAAATCTTGATGATACTTGGTGGTAATGATCAGTTCACTAATCCCACTTGGCTGCCCAACTTTCTCTCTTCTAGGTTCAAGCGTTCGTTTCCAGTAACACTTTGAATTTTTAGGTTTCACTCTGTTTTCTGCTATATAGATAGATGTGTTTGAAACTCTGAATCAAACACGGTTTGTGCTAGCTCCTTGAAACTTGACCAAATGAAGTAGTTCTAAGTTCTATCTCTATGGTTTGTTTCCTCTTGAAGTACCCCATGCAGAGACTGGTGAAAAACACTTTCGTTTGAAAGGGGTTGCCAAGCGTCCAAAAAACTACTAGTTTGCTGAAATCTCAGCAAACATTTTTTCACCAAAACTTGATGATACTTGGTGGTAATCATCAGTTCACTAATCCCACTTGGCTGCCCAACTTTCACTCTTCTAGGTTCAAGCGTTCGTTTCCAGTAACATTTTGAATTTTTAGGTTTCACTCTGTTTTCTGCTATATAGATAGATGTTTTTGGAATTCTAAATCAAACACGGTTTGTGCTAGCTCCTTGAAACTTGACCAAATGAAGTAGTTCTAAATTCTATCTCGATGGTTTGTTTCCTCTTGAAGTACCCCATGCAGAGACTGGCGAAAAACACTTTCGTTTGAAAGGGGTTGCCAAGCGTCCAAAAAACTACTAGTTTGCTGAAATCCCAGCAAACATTTTTTCACCAAAACTTGATGATACTTGGTGGTAATGATCAGTTCACTAATCCCACTTGGCTGCCCAACTTTCACTCTTCTAGGTTCAAGCGTTCGTTTCCAGTAACATTTTGAATTTTTAGGTTTCACTCTGTTTTCTGCTATATAGATAGATGTGTTTGGAATTCTAAATCAAACACGGTTTGTGCTAGCTCCTTGAAACTTGACCAAATGAAGTAGTTCTAAGTTCTATCTCTATGGTTTGTTTCCTCTTGAAGTACCCCATGCAGAGACTGGCGAAAAACACTTTCGTTTGAAAGGGGTTGCCAAGCGTCCAAAAAACTACTAGTTTGCTGAAATCCCAGCAAACATTTTTTCACCAAAACTTGATGATACTTGTTGGTATGATCAGTTCACTAATCCCACTTGGCTGCCCAACTTTCACTCTTCTAGGTTCAAGCGTTCGTTTCCAGTAACATTTTGAATTTTTAGGTTTCACTCTGTTTTCTGCTATATAGATAGATGTTTTTGGAATTCTAAATCAAACACGGTTTGTGCTAGCTCCTTGAAACTTGACCAAATGAAGTAGTTCTAAGTTCTATCTCTATGGTTTGTTTCCTCTTGAAGTACCCCATGCAGAGACTGGCGAAAAACACTTTCGTTTGAAAGGGGTTGCCAAGCGTCCAAAAAACTACTAGTTTGCTGAAATCTCAGCAAACATTTTTTCACCAAAACTTGATGATACTTGGTGGTAATGATCAGTTCACTAATCCCACTTGGCTGCCCAACTTTCACTCTTCTAGGTTCAAGCGTTCGTTTCCAGTAACACTTTGAATTTTTAGGTTTCACTCTGTTTTCTGCTACATAGATAGCTGTGTTTGGAATTCTAAATCAAACACTGTTTGTGCTAGCTCCTTGAAACTTGACCAAATGAAGTAGTTCTAAGTTCTATCTCTATGGTTTGTTTCCTCTTGAAGTACCCCATGCAGAGACTGGCGAAAAATACTTTCGTTTGAAAGGGGTTGCCAAGCGTCCAAAAAACTACTAGTTTGCTGAAATCTCAGCAAACATTTTTTCACCAAAACTTGATGATACTTGGTGGTAATGATCAGTTCACTAATCCCACTTGGCTGCCCAACTTTCACTCTTCTAGGTTCAAGCGTTCGTTTCCAGTAACATTTTGAATTTTTAGGTTTCACTCTGTTTTCTGCTATATAGATAGATGTGTTTGGAATTCTAAATCAAACACGGTATGTGCTAGCTCCTTGAAACTTGACCAAATGAAGTAGTTCTAAGTTCTATCTCTATGGTTTGTTTCCTCTTGAAGTACCCCATGCAGAGACTGGCGAAAAACACTTTCGTTTGAAAGGGGTTGCCAAGCGTCCAAAAAACTACTAGTTTGCTGAAATCTCAGCAAACATTTTTTCACCAAAACTTGATGATACTTGGTGGTAATGATCAGTTCACTAATCCCACTTGGCTGCCCAACTTTCACTCTTCTAGGTTCAAGCGTTCGTTTCCAGTAACACTTTGAATTTTTAGGTTTCACTCTGTTTTCTGCTATATAGATAGATATGTTCGAAACTCTGAATCAAACACGGTTTGTGCTAGCTGCGTGAAACTTGACAAAATGAAGTAGTTCTAAGTTCTGTCTCTAAGGTTTGTTTCCTCTTGAAGTACCCCATGCAGAGACTGGCGAAAAACACTTTCGTTTGAAAGGGGTTGCCAAGCTTCCAAAAAACTAGTAGTATGCTGAAATCTCAGCAAACATTTTTTAACCAAAACTTGATGATACTTGGTGGTAATGATCAGTTCACTAATCCCACTTGGCTGCCCAACTTTCACTCTTCTAGGTTCAAGTGTTCGTTTCCAGTAACACTTTGAATTTTTAGGTTTCACTCTGTTTTCTGCTATATAGATAGATGTGTTTGGAATTCTAAATCAAACACGGTTTGTGCTAGCTCCTTGAAACTTGACCAAATGAAGTAGTTCTAAGTTCTATCTCTATGGTTTGTTTCCTCTTGAAGTACCCCATGCAGAGACTGGCGAAAAACACTTTCGTTTGATAGGGGTTGCCAAGCGTCCAAAAAACTACCAGTTTGCTGAAATCTCAGCAAACATTTTTTCACCAAAACTTGATGATACTTGGTGGTGATGATCAGTTCACTAATCCCACTTGGCTGCCCAACTTTCACTCTTCTAGGTTCAAGCGTTCGTTTCCAGTAACATTTTGAATTTTTAGGTTTCACTCTGTTTTCTGCTATATAGATAGATGTGTTTGGAATTCTAAATCAAACACGGTTTGTGCTAGCTCCTTGAAACTTGACCAAATGAAGTAGTTCTAAGTTCTATCTCTATGGTTTGTTTCCTCTTGAAGTACCCCATGCAGAGACTGGCGAAAAACACTTTCGTTTGAAAGGGGTTGCCAAGCTTCCAAAAAACTACTAGTTTGCTGAAACCTCAGCAAATATTTTTTCACCAAAACTTGATGATACTTGGTGGTAATGATCAGTTCACTAATCCCACTTGACTGCCCAACTTTCACTCTTCTAGGTTCAAGCGTTCGTTTCCAGTAACACTTTGAATTTTTAGGTTTCACTCTGTTTTCTGCTATATAGATAGATGTGTTTGGAATTCTAAATCAAACACGGTTTGTGCTAGCTCCTTGAAACTTGACCAAATGAAGTAGTTCTAAGTTCTCTCTCTATGGTTTGTTTCCTCTTGAAGTACCCCATGCAGAGAATGGCGAAAAACACTTTCGTTTGAAAGGGGTTGCCAAGCTTCCAAAAAACTACTAGTTTGCAGAAATCTCAGCAAACATTTTTTCACCAAATCTTGATGATACTTGGTGGTAATGATCAGTTCACTAATCCCACTTGGCTGCCCAACTTTCACTCTTCTAGGTTCAAGCGTTCGTTTCCAGTAACACTTTGAATTTTTAGGTTTCACTCTGTTTTCTGCTATATAGATAGATGTGTTTGAAACTCTGAATCAAACACGGTTTGTGCTAGCTCCTTGATACTTGACCAAATGAAGTAGTTCTAAGTTCTATCTCTATGGTTTGTTTCCTCTTGAAGTACCCCATGCAGAGACTGGCGAAAAACACTTTCGTTTGAAAGGGGTTGCCAAGCGTCCAAAAAACTACTAGTTTGCTGAAATCTCAGCAAACATTTTTTCACCAAAACTTGATGATACTTGGTGGTAATGATCAGTTCACTAATCCCACTTGGCTGCCCAACTTTCACTCTTCTAGGTTCAAGCGTTCGTTTCCAGTAACATTTTGAATTTTTAGGTTTCACTCTGTTTTCTGCTATATAGATAGATGTGTTTGGAATTCTAAATCAAACACGGTATGTGCTAGCTCCTTGAAACTTGACCAAATGAAGTAGTTCTAAGTTGTATCTCTATGGTTTGTTTCCTCTTGAAGTACCCCATGCAGAGACTGGCGAAAAACACTTTCGTTTGAAAGGGGTTGCCAAGCTTCCAAAAAACTACTAGTTTGCTGAAATCTCAGCAAACATTTTTTCACCAAAACTTGATGATACTTGGTGGTAATGATCAGTTCACTAATCCCACTTGACTGCCCAACTTTCACTCTTCTAGGTTCAAGCGTTCGTTTCCAGTAACACTTTGAATTTTTAGGTTTCACTCTGTTTTCTGCTATATAGATAGATGTGTTTGGAATTCTAAATCAAACACGGTTTGTGCTAGCTCCTTGAATCTTGACCAAATGAAGTAGTTCTAAGTTCTGTCTCTATGGTTTGTTTCCTCTTGAAGTACCCCATGCAGAGACTGGCGAAAAACACTTTCGTTTGAAAGGGGTTGCCAAGCTTCCAAAAAACTACTAGTTTGCTGAAATCTCAGCAAACATTTTTTCACCAAAACTTGATGATACTTGGTGGTAATGATCAGTTCACTAATCCCACTTGACTGCCCAACTTTCACTCTTCTAGGTTCAAGCGTTCGTTTCCAGTAACACTTTGAATTTTTAGGTTTCACTCTGTTTTGTGCTATATAGATAGATGTGTTTGAAACTCTGAGTCAAACACGGTTTGTGCTAGCTGGGTGAAACTTGACAAAATGAAATAGTTCTAAGTTCTATCTCTATGGTTTGTTTCCTCTTGAAGTACCCCATGCAGAGACTTTCGCAAAACACTTTCGTTTGAAAGGGGTTGCCAAGCTTCCAAAAAACTACTAGTTTGCTGAAATCTCAGCAAACATTTTTTCACCAAATCTTGATGATACTTGGTGGTAATGATCAGTTCACTAATCCCACTTGGCTGCCCAACTTTCACTCTTCTAGGTTCAAGCATTCGTTTCTAGTAACATTTTGAATTTTTAGGTTTCACTCTGTTTTCTGCTATATAGATAGATGTGTTTGGAATTCTAAATCAAACACGGTTTGTGCTAGCTCCTTGAAACTTGACCAAATGAAGTAGTTCTAAGTTCTATCTCTATGGTTTGTTTCCTCTTGAAGTACCCCATGCAGACACTGGCGAAAAACACTTTCGTTTGAAAGGGGTTGCCAAGCGTCCGAAAAACTACTAGTTTGCTGAAATCTCAGCAAACATTTTTTCACCAAAACTTGATGATACTTGGTGGTAATGATCAGTTCACTAATCCCACTTGGCTGCCCAACTTTCACTCTTCTAGGTTCAAGCGTTCGTTTCCAGTAACACTTTGAATTTTACACAGTGAGCACGTGAATCTCTCTCAACAACAACACGGGGGGGGGGGGGGGGGGGGGGGGGGGGGGGGGGGGGGGGGGGGGGGGGGGGGGGGGGGGGGGGGGGGGGGGGGGGGGGGGGGGGGGGGGGGCTCTTGAAGTACCCCATGCAGAGACTGGCGAAAAACACTTTCGTTTGAAAGGGGTTGCCAAGCGTCCAAAAAACTACTAGTTTGCTGAAATCTCAGCAAACATTTTTTCACCAAAACTTGATGATACTTGGTGGTAATGATCAGTTCACTAATCCCACTTGGCTGCCCAACTTTCACTCTTCTAGGTTCAAGCGTTCGTTTCCAGTAACACTTTGAATTTTTAGGTTTCACTCTGTTTTCTGCTACATAGATAGCTGTGTTTGGAATTCTAAATCAAACACTGTTTGTGCTAGCTCTTTGAAACTTGACCAAATGAAGTAGTTCTAAGTTCTATCTCTATGGTTTGTTTCCTCTTGAAGTACCCCATGCAGAGACTGGCGAAAAACACTTTCGTTTGAAAGGGGTTGCCAAGCTTCCAAAAAACTACTAGTTTGCAGAAATCTCAGCAAACATTTTTTCACCAAATCTTGATGATACTTGGTGGTAATGATCAGTTCACTAATCGCACTTGGCTGCCCAACTTTCACTCTTCTAGGTTCAAGCGTTCGTTTCCAGTAACACTTTGAATTTTTAGGTTTCACTCTGTTTTCTGCTATATAGATAGATGTGTTTGAAACTCTGAATCAAACACGGTTTGTGCTAGCTCCTTGAAACTTGACCAAATGAAGTAGTTCTAAGTTCTATCTCTATGGTTTGTTTCCTCTTGAAGTACCCCATGCAGAGACTGGCGAAAAACACTTTCGTTTGAAAGGGGTTGCCAAGCGTCCAAAAAACTACTAGTTTGCTGAAATCTCAGCAAACATTTTTTCACCAAAACTTGATGATACTTGGTGGTAATGATCAGTTCACTAATCCCACTTGGCTGCCCAACTTTCACTCTTCTAGGTTCAAGCGTTCGTTTCCAGTAACATTTTGAATTTTTAGGTTTCACTCTGTTTTCTGCTATATAGATAGATGTGTTTGGAATTCTAAATCAAACACGGTATGTGCTAGCTCCTTGAAACTTGACCAAATGAAGTAGTTCTAAGTTGTATCTCTATGGTTTGTTTCCTCTTGAAGTACCCCATGCAGAGACTGGCGAAAAACACTTTCGTTTGAAAGGGGTTGCCAAGCTTCCAAAAAACTACTAGTTTGCTGAAATCTCAGCAAACATTTTTTCACCAAAACTTGATGATACTTGGTGGTAATGATCAGTTCACTAATCCCACTTGACTGCCCAACTTTCACTCTTCTAGGTTCAAGCGTTCATTTCCAGTAACACTTTGAATTTTTAGGTTTCACTCTGTTTTCTGCTATATAGATAGATGTGTTTGGAATTCTAAATCAAACACGGTTTGTGCTAGCTCCTTGAATCTTGACCAAATGAAGTAGTTCTAAGTTCTATCTCTATGGTTTGTTTCCTCTTGAAGTACCCCATGCAGAGACTGGCGAAAAACACTTTCGTTTGAAAGGGGTTGCCAAGCTTCCAAAAAACTACTAGTTTGCTGAAATCTCAGCAAACATTTTTTCACCAAAACTTGATGATACTTGGTGGTAATGATCAGTTCACTAATCCCACTTGACTGCCCAACTTTCACTCTTCTAGGTTCAAGCGTTCGTTTCCAGTAACACTTTGAATTTTTAGGTTTCACTCTGTTTTCTGCTATATAGATAGATGTGTTTGAAACTCTGAGTCAAACACGGTTTGTGCTAGCTGGGTGAAACTTGACAAAATGAAATAGTTCTAAGTTCTATCTCTATGGTTTGTTTCCTCTTGAAATACCCCATGCAGAGACTGGCGCAAAACACTTTCGTTTGAAAGGGGTTGCCAAGCTTCCAAAAAACTACTAGTTTGCTGAAATCTCAGCAAACATTTTTTCACCAAATCTTGATGATACTTGGTGGTAATGATCAGTTCACTAATCCCACTTGGCTGCCCAACTTTCACTCTTCTAGGTTCAAGCATTCGTTTCCAGTAACATTTTGAATTTTTAGTTTTCACTCTGTTTTCTGCTATATAGATAGATGTGTTTGGAATTCTAAATCAAACACGGTTTGTGCTAGCTCCTTGAAACTTGACCAAATGAAGTAGTTCTAAGTTCTATCTCTATGGTTTGTTTCCTCTTGAAGTACCCCATGCAGACACTGGCGAAAAACACTTTCGTTTGAAAGGGTTTGCCAAGCGTCCGAAAAACTACTAGTTTGCTGAAATCTCAGCAAACATTTTTTCACCAAAACTTGATGATACTTGGTGGTAATGATCAGTTCACTAATCCCACTTGGCTGCCCAACTTTCACTCTTCTAGGTTCAAGCGTTCGTTTCCAGTAACACTTTGAATTTTTAGGTTTCACTCTGTTTTCTGCTACATAGATAGCTGTGTTTGGAATTCTAAATCAAACACTGTTTGTGCTAGCTCCTTGAAACTTGACCAAATGAAGTAGTTCTAAGTTCTATCTCTATGGTTTGTTTCCTCTTGAAGTACCCCATGCAGAGACTGGCGAAAAACACTTTCGTTTGAAAGGGGTTGCCAAGCGTCCAAAAAACTACTAGTTTGCTGAAATCTCAGCAAACATTTTTTCACCAAAACTTGATGATACTTGGTGGTAATGATCAGTTCACTAATCCCACTTGGCTGCCCAACTTTCACTCTTCTAGGTTCAAGCGTTCGTTTCCAGTAACACTTTGAATTTTTAGGTTTCACTCTGTTTTCTGCTACATAGATAGCTGTGTTTGGAATTCTAAATCAAACACTGTTTGTGCTAGCTCCTTGAAACTTGACCAAATGAAGTAGTTCTAAGTTCTATCTCTATGGTTTGTTTCCTCTTGAAGTACCCCATGCAGAGACTGGCGAAAAACACTTTCGTTTGAAAGGGGTTGCCAAGCTTCCAAAAAACTACTAGTTTGCTGAAATCTCAGCAAACATTTTTTCACCAAATCTTGATGATACTTGGTGGTAATGATCAGTTCACTAATCTCACTTGGCTGCCCAACTTTCACTCTTCTAGGTTCAAGCGTTCGTTTCCAGTAACACTTTGAATTTTTAGGTTTCACTCTGTTTTCTGCTATATAGATAGATGTGTTTGAAACTCTGAATCAAACACGGTTTGTGCTAGCTCCTTGAAACTTGACCAAATGAAGTAGTTCTAAGTTCTATCTCTATGGTTTCTTTCCTCTTGAAGTACCCCATGCAGAGACTGGCGAAAAACACTTTCGTTTGAAAGGGGTTGCCAAGCGTCCAAAAAACTACTAGTTTGCTGAAATCTCAGCAAACATTTTTTCACCAAAACTTGATGATACTTGGTGGTAATGATCAGTTCACTAATCCCACTTGGCTGCCCAACTTTCACTCTTCTAGGTTCAAGCGTTCGTTTCCAGTAACATTTTGAATTTTTAGGTTTCACTCTGTTTTCTGCTATATAGATAGATGTGTTTGGAATTCTAAATCAAACACGGTATGTGCTAGCTCCTTGAAACTTGACCAAATGAAGTAGTTCTAAGTTCTATCTCTATGGTTTGTTTCCTCTTGAAGTACCCCATGCAGAGACTGGCGAAAAACACTTTCGTTTGAAAGGGGTTGCCAAGCGTCCAAAAAACTACTAGTTTGCTGAAATCTCAGCAAACATTTTTTCACCAAAACTTGATGATACTTGGTGGTAATGATCAGTTCACTAATCCCACTTGGCTGCCCAACTTTCACTCTTCTAGGTTCAAGCGTTCGTTTCCAGTAACACTTTGAATTTTTAGGTTTCACTCTGTTTTCTGCTATATAGATAGATATGTTCGAAACTCTGAATCAAACACGGTTTGTGCTAGCTGCGTGAAACTTGACAAAATGAAGTAGTTCTAAGTTCTATCTCTAAGGTTTGTTTCCTCTTGAAGTACCCCATGCAGAGACTGGCGAAAAACACTTTCATTTGAAAGGGGTTGCCAAGCTTCCAAAAAACTAGTAGTATGCTGAAATCTCAGCAAACATTTTTCACCAAAACTTGATGATACTTGGTGGTAATGATCAGTTCACTAATCCCACTTGGCTGCCCAACTTTCACTCTTCTAGGTTCAAGTGTTCGTTTCCAGTAACACTTTGAATTTTTAGGTTTCACTCTGTTTTCTGCTATATAGATAGATGTGTTTGGAATTCTAAATCAAACACGGTTTGTGCTAGCTCCTTGAAACTTGACCAAATGAAGTAGTTCTAAGTTCTATCTCTATGGTTTGTTTCCTCTTGAAGTACCCCATGCAGAGACTGGCGAAAAACACTTTCGTTTGATAGGGGTTGCCAAGCGTCCAAAAAACTACCAGTTTGCTGAAATCTCAGCAAACATTTTTTCACCAAAACTTGATGATACTTGGTGGTGATGATCAGTTCACTAATCCCACTTGGCTGCCCAACTTTCACTCTTCTAGGTTCAAGCGTTCGTTTCCAGTAACATTTTGAATTTTTAGGTTTCACTCTGTTTTCTGCTATATAGATAGATGTGTTTGGAATTCTAAATCAAACACGGTTTGTGCTAGCTCCTTGAAACTTGACCAAATGAAGTAGTTCTAAGTTCTATCTCTATGGTTTGTTTCCTCTTGAAGTACCCCATGCAGAGACTGGCGAAAAACACTTTCGTTTGAAAGGGGTTGCCAAGCTTCCAAAAAACTACTAGTTTGCTGAAACCTCAGCAAATATTTTTTCACCAAAACTTGATGATACTTGGTGGTAATGATCAGTTCACTAATCCCACTTGACTGCCCAACTTTCACTCTTCTAGGTTCAAGCGTTCGTTTCCAGTAACACTTTGAATTTTTAGGTTTCACTCTGTTTTCTGCTATATAGATAGATGTGTTTGGAATTCTAAATCAAACACGGTTTGTGCTAGCTCCTTGAAACTTGACGAAATGAAGTAGTTCTAAGTTCTATCTCTATGGTTTGTTTCCTCTTGAAGTACCCCATGCAGAGACTGGCGAAAAACACTTTCGTTTGAAAGGGGTTGCCAAGCTTCCAAAAAACTACTAGTTTGCAGAAATCTCAGCAAACATTTTTTCACCAAATCTTGAAGATACTTGGTGGTAATGATCAGTTCACTAATCTCACTTGGCTGCCCAACTTTCACTCTTCTAGGTTCAAGCGTTCGTTTCCAGTAACACTTTGAATTTTTAGGTTTCACTCTGTTTTCTGCTATATAGATAGATGTGTTTGAAACTCTGAATCAAACACGGTTTGTGCTAGCTCCTTGAAACTTGACCAAATGAAGTAGTTCTAAGTTCTATCTCTATGGTTTGTTTCCTCTTGAAGTACCCCATGCAGAGACTGGCGAAAAACACTTTCGTTTGAAAGGGGTTGCCAAGCGTCCAAAAAACTACTAGTTTGCTGAAATCTCAGCAAACATTTTTTCACCAAAACTTGATGATACTTGGTGGTAATGATCAGTTCACTAATCCCACTTGGCTGCCCAACTTTCACTCTTCTAGGTTCAAGCGTTCGTTTCCAGTAACATTTTGAATTTTTAGGTTTCACTCTGTTTTCTGCTATATAGATAGATGTGTTTGGAATTCTAAATCAAACACGGTATGTGCTAGCTCCTTGAAACTTGACCAAATGAAGTAGTTCTAAGTTGTATCTCTATGGTTTGTTTCCTCTTGAAGTACCCCATGCAGAGACTGGCGAAAAACACTTTCGTTTGAAAGGGGTTGCCAAGCTTCCAAAAAACTACTAGTTTGCTGAAATCTCAGCAAACATTTTTTCACCAAAACTTGATGATACTTGGTGGTAATGATCAGTTCACTAATCCCACTTGACTGCCCAACTTTCACTCTTCTAGGTTCAAGCGTTCGTTTCCAGTAACACTTTGAATTTTTAGGTTTCACTCTGTTTTCTGCTATATAGATAGATGTGTTTGGAATTCTAAATCAAACACGGTTTGTGCTAGCTCCTTGAATCTTGACCAAATGAAGTAGTTCTAAGTTCTATCTCTATGCTTTGTTTCCTCTTGAAGTACCCCATGCAGAGACTGGCGCAAAACACTTTCGTTTGAAAGGGGTTGCCAAGCTTCCAAAAAACTACTAGTTTGCTGAAATCTCAGCAAACATTTTTTCACCAAATCTTGATGATACTTGGTGGTAATGATCAGTTCACTAATCCCACTTGGCTGCCCAACTTTCACTCTTCTAGGTTCAAGCATTCGTTTCCAGTAACATTTTGAATTTTTAGGTTTCACTCTGTTTTCTGCTATATAGATAGATGTGTTTGGAATTCTAAATCAAACACGGTTTGTGCTAGCTCCTTGAAACTTGACCAAATGAAGTAGTTCTAAGTTCTATCTCTATGGTTTGTTTCCTCTTGAAGTACCCCATGCAGAGACTGGCGCAAAACACTTTCGTTTGAAAGGGGTTGCCAAGCTTCCAAAAAACTACTAGTTTGCTGAAATCTCAGCAAACATTTTTTCACCAAATCTTGATGATACTTGGTGGTAATGATCAGTTCACTAATCTCACTTGGCTGCCCAACTTTCACTCTTCTAGGTTCAAGCGTTCGTTTCCAGTAACACTTTGAATTTTTAGGTTTCACTCTGTTTTCTGCTACATAGATAGCTGTGTTTGGAATTCTAAATCAAACACTGTTTGTGCTAGCTCCTTGAAACTTGACCAAATGAAGTAGTTCTAAGTTCTATCTCTATGGTTTGTTTCCTCTTGAAGTACCCCATGCAGAGACTGGCGAAAAACACTTTCGTTTGAAAGGGGTTGCCAAGATTCCAAAAAACTACCAGTTTGCTGAAATCTCACCAACCTTTTTTTCACCAAAACTTGATGATACTTGGTGTTAATGATCAGTTCACTAATCCCACTTGGCTGCCCAACTTTCACTCTTCTAGGTTCAAGCGTTCGTTTCCAGTAACACTTTGAATTTTTAGGTTTCACTCTGTTTTCTTCTATATAGATAGATGTGTTTGGAATTCTAAATCAAACACGGTTTGTGCTAGCTCCTTGAAACTTGACCAAATGAAGTAGTTCCAAGTTCTATCTCTATGGTTTGTTTCCTCTTGAAGTACCCCATGCATAGACTGGCGAAAAACACTTTCGTTTGAAAGGGGTTGCCAAGCGTCCAAAAAACTACTAGTTTGCTGAAATCTCAGCAAACATTTTTTCACCAAAACTTGATGATACTTGGTGGTAATGATCAGTTCACTAATCCCACTTGGCTGCCCAACTTTCACTCTTCTAGGTTCAAGCGTTCGTTTCCAGTAACACTTTGAATTTTTAGGTTTCACTCTGTTTTCTGCTACATAGATAGCTGTGTTTGGAATTCTAAATCAAACACTGTTTGTGCTAGCTCCTTGAAACTTGACCAAATGAAGTAGTTCTAAGTTCTATCTCTATGGTTTGTTTCCTCTTGAAGTACCCCATGCAGAGACTGGCGAAAAAACACTTTCGTTTGAAAGGGGTTGCCAAGCTTCCAAAAAACTACTAGTTTGCTGAAATCTCAGCAAACATTTTTTCACCAAAACGATGATACTTAGTGGTAATGATCAGTTCACTAATCCCACTTGGCTGCCCAACTTTCACTCTTCTAGGTTCAAGCGTTCGTTTCCAGTAACACTTTGAATTTTTAGGTTTCACTCTGTTTTCTTCTATATAGATAGATGTGTTTGGAATTCTAAATCAAACACGGTTTGTGCTAGCTCCTTGAAACTTGACCAAATGAAGTAGTTCCAAGTTCTATCTCTATGGTTTGTTTCCTCTTGAAGTACCCCATGCAGAGACTGGCGAAAAACACTTTCGTTTGAAAGGGGTTGCCAAGCTTCCAAAAAACTACTAGTTTGCTGAAATCTCAGCAAACATTTTTTCACCAAAACTTGATGATACTTGGTGGTAATGATCAGTTCACTAATCCCACTTGACTGCCCAACTTTCACTCTTCTAGGTTCAAGCGTTCGTTTCCAGTAACACTTTGAATTTTTAGTTTTCACTCTGTTTTCTGCTATATAGATAGATGTGTTTGAAACTCTGAATCAAACACGGTTTGTGCTAGCTCCTTGAAACTTGACCAAATGAAGTAGTTCTAAGTTCTATCTCTATGGTTTGTTTCCTCTTGAAGTACCCCATGCAGAGACTGGCGAAAAACACTTTCGTTTGAAAGGGGTTGCCAAGCGTCCAAAAAACTACTAGTTTGCTGAAATCTCAGCAAACATTTTTTCACCAAAACTTGATGATACTTGGTGGTAATGATCAGTTCACTAATCCCACTTGGCTGCCCAACTTTCACTCTTCTAGGTTCAAGCGTTCGTTTCCAGTAACACTTTGAATTTTTAGGTTTCACTCTGTTTTCTGCTATATAGATAGATGTGTTTGAAACTCTGAGTCAAACACGGTTTGTGCTAGCTGCGTGAAACTTGACAAAATGAAATAGTTCTAAGTTCTATCTCTATGGTTTGTTTCCTCTTGAAGTACCCCATGCAGAGACTGGCGCAAAACACTTTCGTTTGAAAGGGGTTGCCAAGCTTCCAAAAAACTACTAGTTTGCTGAAATCTCAGCAAACATTTTTTCACCAAATCTTGATGATACTTGGTGGTAATGATCAGTTCACTAATCTCACTTGGCTGCCCAACTTTCACTCTTCTAGGTTCAAGCGTTCGTTTCCAGTAACACTTTGAATTTTTAGGTTTCACTCTGTTTTCTGCTACATAGATAGCTGTGTTTGGAATTCTAAATCAAACACTGTTTGTGCTAGCTCCTTGAAACTTGACCAAATGAAGTAGTTCTAAGTTCTATCTCTATGGTTTGTTTCCTCTTGAAGTACCCCATGCAGAGACTGGCGAAAAACACTTTCGTTTGAAAGGGGTTGCCAAGATTCCAAAAAACTACCAGTTTGCTGAAATCTCACCAACCTTTTTTTCACCAAAACTTGATGATACTTGGTGTTAATGATCAGTTCACTAATCCCACTTGGCTGCCCAACTTTCACTCTTCTAGGTTCAAGCGTTCGTTTCCAGTAACACTTTGAATTTTTAGGTTTCACTCTGTTTTCTTCTATATAGATAGATGTGTTTGGAATTCTAAATCAAACACGGTTTGTGCTAGCTCCTTGAAACTTGACCAAATGAAGTAGTTCCAAGTTCTATCTCTATGGTTTGTTTCCTCTTGAAGTACCCCATGCAGAGACTGGCGAAAAACACTTTCGTTTGAAAGGGGTTGCCAAGCTTCCAAAAAACTACTAGTTTGCTGAAATCTCAGCAAACATTTTTTCACCAAAACTTGATGATACTTGGTGGTAATGATCAGTTCACTAATCCCACTTGACTGCCCAACTTTCACTCTTCTAGGTTCAAGCGTTCGTTTCCAGTAACACTTTGAATTTTTAGGTTTCACTCTGTATTCTGCTATATAGATAGATGTGTTTGAAACTCTGAATCAAACACGGTTTGTGCTAGCTCCTTGAAACTTGACCAAATGAAGTAGTTCTAAGTTCTATCTCTATGGTTTGTTTCCTCTTGAAGTACCCCATGCAGAGACTGGCGAAAAACACTTTCGTTTGAAAGGGGTTGCCAAGCGTCCAAAAAACTACTAGTTTGCTGAAATCTCAGCAAACATTTTTTCACCAAAACTTGATGATACTTGGTGGTAATGATCAGTTCACTAATCCCACTTGACTGCCCAACTTTCACTCTTCTAGGTTCAAGCGTTCGTTTCCAGTAACACTTTGAATTTTTAGGTTTCACTCTGTTTTCTGCTATATAGATAGATGTGTTTGAAACTCTGAATCAAACACGGTTTGTGCTAGCTCCTTGAAACTTGACCAAATGAAGTAGTTCTAAGTTCTATCTCTATGGTTTGTTTCCTCTTGAAGTACCCCATGCAGAGACTGGCGAAAAACACTTTCGTTTGAAAGGGGTTGCCAAGCGTCCAAAAAACTACTAGTTTGCTGAAATCTCAGCAAACATTTTTTCACCAAAACTTGATGATACTTGGTGGTAATGATCAGTTCACTAATCCCACTTGGCTGCCCAACTTTCACTCTTCTAGGTTCAAGCGTTCGTTTCCAGTAACACTTTGAATTTTTAGGTTTCACTCTGTTTTCTGCTATATAGATAGATGTGTTTGAAACTCTGAGTCAAACACGGTTTGTGCTAGCTGCGTGAAACTTGACAAAATGAAATAGTTCTAAGTTCTATCTCTATGGTTTGTTTCCTCTTGAAGTACCCCATGCAGAGACTGGCGCAAAACACTTTCGTTTGAAAGGGGTTGCCAAGCTTCCAAAAAACTACTAGTTTGCTGAAATCTCAGCAAACATTTTTTCACCAAATCTTGATGATACTTGGTGGTAATGATCAGTTCACTAATCTCACTTGGCTGCCCAACTTTCACTCTTCTAGGTTCAAGCGTTCGTTTCCAGTAACACTTTGAATTTTTAGGTTTCACTCTGTTTTCTGCTACATAGATAGCTGTGTTTGGAATTCTAAATCAAACACTGTTTGTGCTAGCTCCTTGAAACTTGACCAAATGAAGTAGTTCTAAGTTCTATCTCTATGGTTTGTTTCCTCTTGAAGTACCCCATGCAGAGACTGGCGAAAAACACTTTCGTTTGAAAGGGGTTGCCAACATTCCAAAAAACTACCAGTTTGCTGAAATCTCACCAACCTTTTTTTCACCAAAACTTGATGATACTTGGTGGTAATGATCAGTTCACTAATCCCACTTGGCTGCCCAACTTTCACTCTTCTAGGTTCAAGCGTTCGTTTCCAGTAACACTTTGAATTTTTAGGTTTCACTCTGTTTTCTTCTATATAGATAGATGTGTTTGGAATTCTAAATCAAACACGGTTTGTGCTAGCTCCTTGAAACTTGACCAAATGCAGTAGTTCCAAGTTCTATCTCTATGGTTTGTTTCCTCTTGAAGTACCCCATGCAGAGACTGGCGAAAAACACTTTCGTTTGAAAGGGGTTGCCAAGCTTCCAAAAAACTACTAGTTTGCTGAAATCTCAGCAAACATTTTTTCACCAAAACTTGATGATACTTGGTGGTAATGATCAGTTCACTAATCCCACTTGACTGCCCAACTTTCACTCTTCTAGGTTCAAGCGTTCGTTTCCAGTAACACTTTGAATTTTTAGGTTTCACTCTGTATTCTGCTATATAGATAGATGTGTTTGAAACTCTGAATCAAACACGGTTTGTGCTAGCTCCTTGAAACTTGACCAAATGAAGTAGTTCTAAGTTCTATCTCTATGGTTTGTTTCCTCTTGAAGTACCCCATGCAGAGACTGGCGAAAAACACTTTCGTTTGAAAGGGGTTGCCAAGCGTCCAAAAAACTACTAGTTTGTTGAAATCTCAGCAAACATTTTTTCACCAAAACTTGATGATACTTGGTGGTAATGATCAGTTCACTAATCCCACTTGGCTGCCCAACTTTCACTCTTCTAGGTTCAAGCGTTCGTTTCCAGTAACACTTTGAATTTTTAGGTTTCACTCTGTTTTCTGCTACATAGATAGCTGTGTTTGGAATTCTAAATCAAACACTGTTTGTGCTAGCTCCTTGAAACTTGACCAAATGAAGCAGTTCTAAGTTTTATCTCTATGGTTTGTTTCCTCTTGAAGTACCCCATGCAGAGACTGGCGAAAAACACTTTCGTTTGAAAGGGGTTGCCAAGATTCCAAAAAACTACCAGTTTGCTGAAATCTCACCAACCTTTTTTTCACCAAAACTTGATGATACTTGGTGGTAATGATCAGTTCACTAATCCCACTTGGCTGCCCAACTTTCACTCTTCTAGGTTCAAGCGTTCGTTTCCAGTAACACTTTGAATTTTTAGGTTTCACTCTGTTTTCTTCTATATAGATAGATGTGTTTGGAATTCTAAATCAAACACGGTTTGTGCTAGCTCCTTGAAACTTGACCAAATGAAGTAGTTCCAAGTTCTATCTCTATGGTTTGTTTCCTCTTGAAGTACCCCATGCAGAGACTGGCGAAAAACACTTTCGTTTGAAAGGGGTTGCCAAGCTTCCAAAAAACTACTAGTTTGCTGAAATCTCAGCAAACATTTTTTCACCAAACTTGATGATACTTGGTGGTAATGATCAGTTCACTAATCCCACTTGACTGCCCAACTTTCACTCTTCTAGGTTCAAGCGTTCGTTTCCAGTAACACTTTGAATTTTTAGGTTTCACTCTGTATTCTGCTATATAGATAGATGTGTTTGAAACTCTGAATCAAACACGGTTTGTGCTAGCTCCTTGAAACTTGACCAAATGAAGTAGTTCTAAGTTCTATCTCTATGGTTTGTTTCCTCTTGAAGTACCCCATGCATAGACTGGCGAAAAACACTTTCGTTTGAAAGGGGTTGCCAAGCGTCCAAAAAACTACTAGTTTGCTGAAATCTCAGCAAACATTTTTTCACCAAAACTTGATGATACTTGGTGGTAATGATCAGTTCACTAATCCCACTTGGCTGCCCAACTTTCACTCTTCTAGGTTCAAGCGTTCGTTTCCAGTAACACTTTGAATTTTTAGGTTTCACTCTGTTTTCTGCTACATAGATAGCTGTGTTTGGAATTCTAAATCAAACACTGTTTGTGCTAGCTCCTTGAAACTTGACCAAATGAAGTAGTTCTAAGTTCTATCTCTATGGTTTGTTTCCTCTTGAAGTACCCCATGCAGAGACTGGCGAAAAACACTTTCGTTTGAAAGGGGTTGCCAAGCTTCCAAAAAACTACTAGTTTGCTGAAATCTCAACAAACATTTTTTCACCAAAACGATGATACTTAGTGGTAATGATCAGTTCACTAATCCCACTTGACTGCCCAACTTTCACTCTTCTAGGTTCAAGCGTTCGTTTCCAGTAACACTTTGAATTTTTAGGTTTCACTCTGTTTTCTGCTATATAGATAGATGTGTTTGGAATTCTAAATCAAACACGGTTTGTGCTAGCTCCTTGAAACTTGACCAAATGAAGTAGTTCTAAGTTCTATCTCTATGGTTTGTTTCCTCTTGAAGTACCCCATGCAGAGACTGGCGAAAAACACTTTCGTTTGAAAGGGGTTGCCAAGCGTCCAAAAAACTACTAGTTTGCTGAAATCTCAGCAAACATTTTTTCACCAAAACTTGATGATACTTGGTGGTAATGATCAGTTCACTAATCCCACTTGGCTGCCCAACTTTCACTCTTCTAGGTTCAAGCGTCCGTTTCCAGTAACATTTTGAATTTTTAAGTTTCACTCTGTTTTCTGCTATATAGATAGATGTGTTTGGAATTCTAAATCAAACACGGTTTGTGCTAGCTCCTTGAAACTTGACCAAATGAAGTAGTTCTAAGTTCTATCTCTATGGTTTGTTTCCTCTTGAAGTACCCCATGCAGAGACTGGTGAAAAACACTTTCGTTTGAAAGGGGTTGCCAAGCTTCCAAAAAACTACTAGTTTGCTGAAATCTCAGCAAACATTTTTTCACCAAAACTTGATGATACTTGGTGGTAATGATCAGTTCACTAATCCCACTTGACTGCCCAACTTTCACTCTTCTAGGTTCAAGCGTTCGTTTCCAGTAACACTTTGAATTTTTAGGTTTCACTCTGTTTTCTGCTATATAGATAGATGTGTTTGGAATTCTAAATCAAACACGGTTTGTGCTAGCTCCTTGAAACTTGACCAAATGAAGTAGTTCTAAGTTCTATCTCTATGGTTTGTTTCCTCTTGAAGTACCCCATGCAGAGACTGGCGAAAAACACTTTCGTTTGAAAGGGGTTGGCAAGATTCCAAAAAACTACTAGTTTGCTGAAATCTCAGCAAACATTTTTTCACCAAAACTTGATGATACTTGGTGGTAATGATCAGTTCACTAATCCCACTTGACTGCCCAACTTTCACTCTTCTAGGTTCAAGCGTTCGTTTCCAGTAACACTTTGAATTTTTAGGTTTCACTCTGTTTTCTGCTATATAGATAGATGTGTTTGAAACTCTGAATCAAACACGGTTTGTGCTAGCTCCTTGAAACTTGACCAAATGAAGTAGTTCTAAGTTCTATCTCTATGGTTTGTTTCCTCTTGAAGTACACCATGCAGAGACTGGCGCAAAACACTTTCGTTTGAAAGGGGTTGCCAAGCTTCCAAAAAACTACTAGTTTGCTGAAATCTCAGCAAACATTTTTTCACCAAATCTTGATGATACTTGGTGGTAATGATCAGTTCACTAATCTCACTTGGCTGCCCAACTTTCACTCTTCTAGGTTCAAGCGTTCGTTTCCAGTAACACTTTGAATTTTTAGGTTTCACTCTGTTTTCTGCTACATAGATAGCTGTGTTTGGAATTCTAAATCAAACACTGTTTGTGCTAGCTCCTTGAAACTTGACCAAATGAAGTAGTTCTAAGTTCTATCTCTATGGTTTGTTTCCTCTTGAAGTACCCCATGCAGAGACTGGCGAAAAACACTTTCGTTTGAAAGGGGTTGCCAAGATTCCAAAAAACTACCAGTTTGCTGAAATCTCACCAACCTTTTTTTCACCAAAACTTGATGATACTTGGTGTTAATGATCAGTTCACTAATCCCACTTGGCTGCCCAACTTTCACTCTTCTAGGTTCAAGCGTTCGTTTCCAGTAACACTTTGAATTTTTAGGTTTCACTCTGTTTTCTTCTATATAGATAGATGTGTTTGGAATTCTAAATCAAACACGGTTTGTGCTAGCTCCTTGAAACTTGACCAAATGAAGTAGTTCCAAGTTCTATCTCTATGGTTTGTTTCCTCTTGAAGTACCGCATGCAGAGACTGGCGAAAAACACTTTCGTTTGAAAGGGGTTGCCAAGCGTCCAAAAAACTACTAGTTTGCTGAAATCTCAGCAAACATTTTTTCACCAAAACTTGATGATACTTGGTGGTAATGATCAGTTCACTAATCCCACTTGGCTGCCCAACTTTCACTCTTCTAGGTTCAAGCGTTCGTTTCCAGTAACACTTTGAATTTTTAGGTTTCACTCTGTTTTCTGCTATATAGATAGATGTGTTTGAAACTCTGAGTCAAACACGGTTTGTGCTAGCTGCGTGAAACTTGACAAAATGAAGTAGTTCTAATTTCTATCTCTATGGTTTGTTTCCTCTTGAAGTACCCCATGCAGAGCCTGGCGAAAAACACTTTCGTTTGAAAGGGGTTGCCAAGCTTCCAAAAAACTACTAGTTTGCTGAAATCTCAGCAAACATTTTTTCACCAAAACTTGATGATACTTGGTGGTAATGATCAGTTCACTAATCCCACTTGACTGCCCAACTTTCACTCTTCGAGGTTCAAGCGTTCGTTTCCAGTAACACTTTGAATTTTTAGGTTTCACTCTGTTTTCTGCTATATAGATAGATGTGTTTGAAACTCTGAGTCAAACACGGTTTGTGCTAGCTGCGTGAAACTTGACAAAATGAAATAGTTCTAAGTTCTATCTCTATGGTTTGTTTCCTCTTGAAGTACCCCATGCAGAGACTGGCGCAAAACACTTTCGTTTGAAAGGGGTTGCCAAGCTTCCAAAAAACTACTAATTTGCTGAAATCTCAGCAAACATTTTTTCACCAAATCTTGATGATACTTGGTGGTAATGATCAGTTCACTAATCTCACTTGGCTGCCCAACCTTCACTCTTCTAGGTTCAAGCGTTCGTTTCCAGTAACACTTTGAATTTTTAGGTTTCACTCTGTTTTCTGCTATATAGATAGATGTGTTTGAAACTCTGAATCAAACACTGTTTGTGCTAGCTCCTTGAAACTTGACCAAATGAAGTAGTTCTAAGTTCTATCTCTATGGTTTGTTTCCTCTTGAAGTACCCCATGCAGAGACTGGCGAAAAACACTTTCGTTTGAAAGGGGTTGCCAAGCGTCCAAAAAACTACTAGTTTGCTGAAATCTCAGCAAACATTTTTTCACCAAAACTTGATGATACTTGGTGGTAATGATCAGTTCACTAATCCCACTTGGCTGCCCAACTTTCACTCTTCTAGGTTCAAGCGTTCGTTTTCAGTAACATTTTGAATTTTTAGGTTTCACTCTGTTTTCTGCTATATAGATAGATGTGTTTGGAATTCTAAATCAAACACGGTTTGTGCTAGCTCCTTGAAACTTGACCAAATGAAATAGTTCTAAGTTCTATCTCTATGGTTTGTTTCCTCTTGAAGTACCCCATGCAGAGACTGGCGCAAAACACTTTCGTTTGAAAGGGGTTGCCAAGCTTCCAAAAAACTACTAGTTTGCTGAAATCTCAGCAAACATTTTTTCACCAAATCTTGATGATACTTGGTGGTAATGATCAGTTCACTAATCTCACTTGGCTGCCCAACTTTCACTCTTCTAGGTTCAAGCGTTCGTTTCCAGTAACACTTTGAATTTTTAGGTTTCACTCTGTTTTCTGCTATATAGATAGATGTGTTTGAAACTCTGAGTCAAACACGGTTTGTGCTAGCTGCGTGAAACTTGACAAAATGAAGTAGTTCTAAGTTCTATCTCTATGGTTTGTTTCCTCTTGAAGTACCCCATGCAGAGCCTGGCGAAAAACACTTTCGTTTGAAAGGGGTTGCCAAGCTTCCAAAAAACTACTAGTTTGCTGAAATCTCAGCAAACATTTTTTCACCAAAACTTGATGATACTTGGTCGTAATGATCATTTCACTAATCCCACTTGACTGCCCAACTTTCACTCCTCTAGGTTCAAGCGTTCGTTTCCAGTAACACTTTGAATTTTTATTTTTCACTCTGTATTCTGCTATATAGATAGATGTGTTTGAAACTCTGAATCAAACACGGTTTGTGCTAGCTCCTTGAAACTTGACCAAATGAAGTAGTTCTAAGTTCTATCTCTATGGTTTGTTTCCTCTTGAAGTACCCCATGCAGAGACTGGCGAAAAACACTTTCGTTTGAAAGGGGTTGCCAAGCGTCCAAAAAACTACTAGTTTGCTGAAATCTCAGGAAACATTTTTTCACCAAAACTTGATGATACTTGGTGGTAATGATCAGTTCACTAATCCCACTTGGCTGCCCAACTTTCACTCTTCTAGGTTCAAGCGTTCGTTTCTAGTAACACTTTGAATTTTTAGGTTTCACTCTGTTTTCTGCTATATAGATAGATGTGTTCGAAACTCTGAATCAAACACGGTTTGTGCTAGCTGCGTGAAACTTGACAAAATGAAGTAGTTCTAAGTTCTATCTCTATGGTTTGTTTCCTCTTGAAGTACCCCATGCAGAGACTGGCGAAAAACACTTTTGTTTGAAAGGGGTTGCCAAGCTTCCAAAAAACTACTAGTTTGCTGAAATCTCAGCAAACATTTTTTCACCAAAACTTGATGATTCTTGGTCGTAATGATCAGTTCACTAATCCCACTTGGCTGCCCAACTTTCACTCTTCTAGGTTCAAGCGTTCGTTTCCAGTAACACTTTGAATTTTTAGGTTTCACTCTGTTTTCTGCTATATAGATAGATGTGTTTGGAATTCTAAATCAAACACGGTTTGTGCTAGCTCCTTGAAACTTGACCAAATGAAGTAGTTCTAAGTTCTATCTCTATGGTTTGTTTCCTCTTGAAGTACCCCATGCAGAGACTGGCGAAAAACACTTTCGTTTGATAGGGGTTGCCAAGCGTCCAAAAAACTACTAGTTTGCTGAAATCTCAGCAAACATTTTTTCACCAAAACTTGATGATACTTGGTGGTGATGATCAGTTCACTAATCCCACTTGGCTGCCCAACTTTCACTCTTCTAGGTTCAAGCGTTCGTTTCCAGTAACATTTTGAATTTTTAGGTTTCACTCTGTTTTCTGCTATATAGATAGATGTGTTTGGAATTCTAAATCAAACACGGTTTGTGCTAGCTCCTTGAAACTTGACCAAATGAAGTAGTTCTAAGTTCTATCTCTATGGTTTGTTTCCTCTTGAAGTACCCCATGCAGAGACTGGCGAAAAACACTTTCGTTTGAAAGGGGTTGCCAAGCTTCCAAAAAACTACTAGTTTGCTGAAATCTCAGCAAACATTTTTTCACCAAAACTTGATGATACTTGGTGGTAATGATCAGTTCACTAATCCCACTTGACTGCCCAACTTTCACTCTTCTAGGTTCAAGCGTTCGTTTCCAGTAACACTTTGAATTTTTAGGTTTCACTCTGTTTTCTGCTATATAGATAGATGTGTTTGAAACTCTGAATCAAACACGGTTTGTGCTAGCTCCTTGAAACTTGACCAAATGAAGTAGTTCTAAGTTCTATCTCTATGGTTTGTTTCCTCTTGAAGTACCCCATGCAGAGACTGGCGAAAAACACTTTCGTTTGAAAGGGGTTGCCAAGCGTCCAAAAAACTACTAGTTTGCTGAAATCTCAGCAAACATTTTTTCACCAAAACTTGATGATACTTGGTGGTAATGATCAGTTCACTAATCCCACTTGGCTGCCCAACTTTCACTCTTCTAGGTTCAAGCGTTCGTTTCCAGTAACATTTTGAATTTTTAGGTTTCACTCTGTTTTCTGCTACATAGATAGATGTGTTTGGAATTCTAAATCAAACACGGTATGTGCTAGCTCCTTGAAACTTGACCAAATGAAGTAGTTCTAAGTTCTATCTCTATGGTTTGTTTCCTCTTGAAGTACCCCATGCAGAGACTGGCGAAAAACACTTTCGTTTGAAAGGGGTTGCCAAGCGTCCAAAAAACTACTAGTTTGCTGAAATCTCAGCAAACATTTTTTCACCAAAACTTGATGATACTTGGTGGTAATGATCAGTTCACTAATCCCACTTGGCTGCCCAACTTTCACTCTTCTAGGTTCAAGCGTTCGTTTCCAGTAACACTTTGAATTTTTAGGTTTCACTCTGTTTTCTGCTATATAGATAGATGTGTTCGAAACTCTGAATCAAACACGGTTTGTGCTAGCTGCGTGAAACTTGACAAAATGAAGTAGTTCTAAGTTCTATCTCTATGGTTTGTTTCCTCTTGAAGTACCCCATGCAGAGACTGGCGAAAAACACTTTCGTTTGAAAGGGGTTGCCAAGCGTCCAAAAAACTACTAGTTTGCTGAAATCTCAGCAAACATTTTTTCACCAAAACTTGATGATACTTGGTGGTAATGATCAGTTCACTAATCCCACTTGGCTGCCCAACTTTCACTCTTCTAGGTTCAAGCGTTCGTTTCCAGTAACACTTTGAATTTTTAGGTTTCACTCTGTTTTCTGCTATATAGATAGATGTGTTTGAAACTCTGAGTCAAACACGGTTTGTGCTAGCTGCGTGAAACTTGACAAAATGAAATAGTTCTAAGTTCTATCTCTATGGTTTGTTTCCTCTTGAAGTACCCCATGCAGACTGGCGCAAAACACTTTCGTTTGAAAGGGGTTGCCAAGCTTCCAAAAAACTACTAGTTTGCTGAAATCTCAGCAAACATTTTTTCACCAAATCTTGATGATACTTGGTGGTAATGATCAGTTCACTAATCTCACTTGGCTGCCCAACTTTCACTCTTCTAGGTTCAAGCGTTCGTTTCCAGTAACACTTTGAATTTTTAGGTTTCACTCTGTTTTCTGCTACATAGATAGCTGTGTTTGGAATTCTAAATCAAACACTGTTTGTGCTAGCTCCTTGAAACTTGACCAAATGAAGAAGTTCTAAGTTCTATCTCTATGGTTTGTTTCCTCTTGAAGTACCCCATGCAGAGACTGGCGAAAAACACTTTCGTTTGAAAGGGGTTGCCAAGATTCCAAAAAACTACCAGTTTGCTGAAATCTCAGCAAACATTTTTTCACCAAAACTTGATGATACTTGGTGGTAATGATCAGTTCACTAATCCCACTTGGCTGCCCAACTTTCACTCTTCTAGGTTCAAGCGTTCGTTTCCAGTAACACTTTGAATTTTTAGGTTTCACTCTGTTTTCTTCTATATAGATAGATGTGTTTGGAATTCTAAATCAAACACGGTTTGTGCTAGCTCCTTGAAACTTGACCAAATGAAGTAGTTCCAAGTTCTATCTCTATGGTTTGTTTCCTCTTGAAGTACCCCATGCAGAGACTGGCGAAAAACACTTTCGTTTGAAAGGGATTGCCAAGCGTCCAAAAAACTACTAGTTTGCTGAAATCTCAGCAAACATTTTTTCACCAAAACTTGATGATACTTGGTGGTAATGATCAGTTCACTAATCCCACTTGGCTGCCCAACTTTCACTCTTCTAGGTTCAAGCGTTCGTTTCCAGTAACACTTTGAATTTTTAGGTTTCACTCTGTTTTCTGCTATATAGATAGATGTGTTTGAAACTCTGAGTCAAACACGGTTTGTGCTAGCTGCGTGAAACTTGACAAAATGAAATAGTTCTAAGTTCTATCTCTATGATTTGTTTCCTCTTGAAGTACCCCATGCAGAGACTGGCGAAAAACACTTTCGTTTGAAAGGGGTTGCCAAGCGTCCAAAAAACTACTAGTTTGCTGAAATCTCAGCAAACATTTTTTCACCAAAACTTGATGATACTTGGTGGTAATGATCAGTTCACTAATCCCACTTGACTGCCCAACTTTCACTCTTCTAGGTTCAAGCGTTCGTTTCCAGTAACACTTTGAATTTTTAGGTTTCACTCTGTTTTCTGCTATATAGATAGATGTGTTTGAAACTCTGAGTCAAACACGGTTTGTGCTAGCTGCGTGAAACTTGACAAAATGAAATAGTTCTAAGTTCTATCTGTATGGTTTGTTTCCTCTTGAAGTACCCCATGCAGAGACTGGCGCAAAACACTTTCGTTTGAAAGGGGTTGCCAAGCTTCCAAAAAACTACTAGTTTGCTGAAATCTCAGCAAACATTTTTTCACCAAATCTTGATGATACTTGGTGGTAATGATCAGTTCACTAATCTCACTTGGCTGCCCAACTTTCACTCTTCTAGGTTCAAGCGTTCGTTTCCAGTAACACTTTGAATTTTTAGGTTTCACTCTGTTTTCTGCTATATAGATAGATGTGTTTGAAACTCTGAATCAAACATTGTTTGTGCTAGCTCCTTGAAACTTGACCAAATGAAGTAGTTCTAAGTTCTATCTCTATGGTTTGTTTCCTCTTGAAGTACCCCATGCAGAGACTGGCGAAAAACACTTTCGTTTGAAAGGGGTTGCCAAGTGTCCAAAAAACTACTAGTTTGCTGAAATCTCAGCAAACATTTTTTCACCAAAACTTGATGATACTTGGTGGTAATGATCAGTTCACTAATCCCACTTGGCTGCCCAACTTTCACTCTTCTAGGTTCAAGCGTTCGTTTTCAGTAACATTTTGAATTTTTAGGTTTCACTCTGTTTTCTGCTTTATAGATAGATGTGTTTGGAATTCTAAATCAAACACGGTTTGTGCTAGCTCCTTGAAACTTGACCAAATGAAGTAGTTCTAAGTTCTATCTCTATGGTTTGTTTCCTCTTGAAGTACCCCATGCAGAGACTGGCGCAAAACACTTTCGTTTGAAAGGGGTTGCCAAGCTTCCAAAAAACTACTAGTTTGCTGAAATCTCAGCAAACATTTTTTCACCAAATCTTGATGATACTTGGTGGTAATGATCAGTTCACTAATCTCACTTGGCTGCCCAACTTTCACTCTTCTAGGTTCAAGCGTTCGTTTCCAGTAACACTTTGAATTTTTAGGTTTCACTCTGTTTTCTGCTACATAGATAGCTGTGTTTGGAATTCTAAATCAAACACTGTTTGTGCTAGCTCCTTGAAACTTGACAAAATGAAGTAGTTCTAAGTTCTATCTCTATGGTTTGTTTCCTCTTGAAGTACCCCATGCAGAGACTTGCGAAAAACACTTTCGTTTGAAAGGGGTTGCCAAGATTCCAAAAAAGTACTAGTTTGCTGAAATTTCAGCAAACATTTTTTCACCAAAACTTGATGATACTTGGTGTTGATGATCAGTTCACTAATCCCACTTGGCTGCCCAACTTTCACTCTTCTAGGTTCAAGCATTCGTTTCCAGTAACATTTTGAATTTTTAGGTTTCACTCTGTTTTCTGCTATATAGATAGATGTGTTTGGAATTCTAAATCAAACACGGTTTGTGCTAGCTCCTTGAAACTTGACCAAATGAAGTAGTTCTAAGTTCTATCTCTATGGTTTGTTTCCTCTTGAAGTACCCCATGCAGAGACTGGCGAAAAACACTTTCGTTTGAAAGGGGTTGCCAAGCGTCCAAAAAACTACTAGTTTGCTGAAATCTCAGCAAACATTTTTTCACCAAAACTTGATGATACTTGGTGGTAATGATCAGTTCACTAATCCCACTTGACTGCCCAACTTTCACTCTTCTAGGTTCAAGCGTTCGTTTCCAGTAACACTTTGAATTTTTAGGTTTCACTCTGTTTTCTGCTATATAGATAGATGTGTTTGGAATTCTAAATCAAACACGGTTTGTGCTAGCTCCTTGAAACTTGACCAAATGAAGTAGTTCTAAGTTCTATCTCTATGGTTTGTTTCCTCTTGAAGTACCCCATGCAGAGACTGGCGAAAAACACTTTCGTTTGAAAGGGGTTGCCAAGCTTCCAAAAAACTACTAGTTTGCTGAAATCTCAGCAAACATTTTTTCACCAAAACTTGATGATACTTGGTGGTAATGATCAGTTCACTAATCCCACTTGACTGCCCAACTTTCACTCTTCTAGGTTCAAGCGTTCGTTTCCAGTAACACTTTGAAATTTTAGGTTTCACTCTGTTTTCTGCTATATAGATAGATGTGTTTGAAACTCTGAGTCAAACACGGTTTGTGCTAGCTGCGTGAAACTTGACAAAATGAAATAGTTCTAAGTTCTGTCTCTATGGTTTGTTTCCTCTTGAAGTACCCCATGCAGAGACTGGCGAAAAACACTTTCGTTTGAAAGGGGTTGCCAAGCTTCCAAAAAACTACTAGTTTGCTGAAATTTCAGCAAACATTTTTTCACCAAATCTTGATGATACTTGGTGGTAATGATCAGTTCACTAATCTCACTTGGCTGCCCAACTTTCACTCTTCTAGGTTCAAGCGTTCGTTTCCAGTAACACTTTGAATTTTTAGGTTTCACTCTGTTTTCTGCTATATAGATAGATGTGTTTGAAACTCTGAATCAAACACGGTTTGTGCTAGCTCCTTGAAACTTGACCAAATGAAGTAGTTCTAAGTTCTATCTCTATGGTTTGTTTCCTCTTGAAGTACCCCATGCAGAGACTGGCGAAAAACACTTTCGTTTGAAAGGGGTTGCCAAGCGTCCAAAAAACTACTAGTTTGCTGAAATCTCAGCAAACATTTTTTCACCAAAACTTGATGATACTTGGTGGTAATGATCAGTTCACTAATCCCACTTGGCTGCACAACTTTCACTCTTCTAGGTTCAAGCGTTCGTTTCCAGTAACATTTTGAATTTTTAGGTTTCACTCTGTTTTCTGCTATATAGATAGATGTGTTTGGAATTCTAAATCAAACACGGTATGTGCTAGCTCCTTGAAACTTGACCAAATGAAGTAGTTCTAAGTTCTATCTCTATGGTTTGTTTCCTCTTGAAGTACCCCATGCAGAGACTGGCGAAAAACACTTTCGTTTGAAAGGGGTTGCCAAGCGTCCAAAAAACTACTAGTTTGCTGAAATCTCAGCAAACATTTTTTCACCAAAACTTGATGATACTTGGTGGTAATGATCAGTTCACTAATCCCACTTGGCTGCCCAACTTTCACTCTTCTAGGTTCAAGCGTTCGTTTCCAGTAACACTTTGAATTTTAGGTTTCACTCTGTTTTCTGCTATATAGATAGATGTGTTCGAAACTCTGAATCAAACACGGTTTGTGCTAGCTGCGTGAAACTTGACAAAATGAAGTAGTTCTAAGTTCTATCTCTATGGTTTGTTTCCTCTTGAAGTACCCCATGCAGAGACTGGCGAAAAACACTTTCGTTTGAAAGGGGTTGCCAAGCTTCCAAAAAACTAGTAGTATGCTGAAATCTCAGCAAACATTTTTTCACCAAAACTTGATGATACTTGGTGGTAATGATCAGTTCACTAATCCCACTTGGCTGCCCAACTTTCACTCTTCTAGGTTCAAGTGTTCGTTTCCAGTAACACTTTGAATTTTTAGGTTTCACTCTGTTTTCTGCTATATAGATAGATGTGTTTGGAATTCTAAATCAAACACGGTTTGTGCTAGCTCCTTGAAACTTGACCAAATGAAGTAGTTCTAAGTTCTATCTCTATGGTTTGTTTCCTCTTGAAGTACCCCATGCAGAGACTGGCGAAAAACACTTTCGTTTGAAAGGGGTTGCCAAGCGTCCAAAAAACTACTAGTTTGCTGAAATCTCAGCAAACATTTTTTCACCAAAACTTGATGATACTTGGTGGTAATGATCAGTTCACTAATCCCACTTGGCTGCCCAACTTTCACTCTTCTAGGTTCAAGCGTTCGTTTCCAGTAACACTTTGAATTTTTAGGTTTCACTCTGTTTTCTGCTATATAGATAGATGTGTTCGAAACTCTGAATCAAACACGGTTTGTGCTAGCTGCGTGAAACTTGACAAAATGAAGTAGTTCTAAGTTCTATCTCTATGGTTTGTTTCCTCTTGAAGTACCCCATGCAGAGACTGGCGAAAAACACTTTCGTTTGAAAGGGGTTGCCAAGATTCCAAAAAACTACTAGTTTGCTGAAATCTCAGCAAACATTTTTTCACCTAAACTTGATGATACTTGGTGGTAATGATCAGTTCACTAATCCCACTTGGCTGCCCAACTTTCACTCTTCTAGGTTCAAGCGTTCGTTTCCAGTAACACTTTGAATTTTTAGGTTTCACTCTGTTTTCTGCTATATAGATAGATGTGTTTGGAATTCTAAATCAAACACGGTTTGTGCTAGCTCCTTGAAACTTGACCAAATGAAGTAGTTCTAAGTTCTATCTCTATGGTTTGTTTCCTCTTGAAGTACCCCATGCAGAGACTGGCAAAAAACACTTTCGTTTGATAGGGTTGCCAAGCGTCCAAAAAACTACTAGTTTGCTGAAATCTCAGCAAACATTTTTTCACCAAAACTTGATGATACTTGGTGGTGATGATCAGTTCACTAATCCCACTTGGCTGCCCAACTTTCACTCTTCTAGGTTCAAGCGTTCGTTTCCAGTAACACTTTGAATTTTTAGGTTTCACTCTGTTTTCTGCTATATAGATAGATGTGTTTGGAATTCTAAATCAAACACGGTTTGTGCTAGCTCCTTGAAACTTGACCAAATGAAGTAGTTCTAAGTTCTATCTCTATGGTTTGTTTCCTCTTGAAGTACCCCATGCAGAGACTGGCGAAAAACACTTTCGTTTGAAAGGGGTTGCCAAGCTTCCAAAAAACTACTAGTTTGCTGAAATCTCAGCAAACACTTTTTCACCAAAACTTGATGATACTTGGTGGTAATGATCAGTTCACTAATCCCACTTGACTGCCCAACTTTCACTCTTCTAGGTTCAAGCGTTCGTTTCCAGTAACACTTTGAATTTTTAGGTTTCACTCTGTTTTCTGCTATATAGATAGATGTGTTTGGAATTCTAAATCAAACACGGTTTGTGCTAGCTCCTTGAAACTTGACCAAATGAAGTAGTTCTAAGCTCTATCTCTATGGTTTGTTTCCTCTTGAAGTACCCCATGCAGAGACTGGCGAAAAACACTTTCGTTTGAAAGGGGTTGCCAAGCGTCCAAAAAACTACTAGTTTGCTGAAATCTCAGCAAACATTTTTTCACCAAAACTTGATGATACTTGGTGGTAATGATCAGTTCACTAATCCCACTTGACTGCCCAACTTTCACTCTTCTAGGTTCAAGCGTTCGTTTCCAGTAACACTTTGAATTTTTAGGTTTCACTCTGTTTTCTGCTATATAGATAGATGTGTTTGGAATTCTAAATCAAACACGGTTTGTGCTAGCTCCTTGAAACTTGACCAAATGAAGTAGTTCTAAGTTCTATCTCTATGGTTTGTTTCCTCTTGAAGTACCCCATGCAGAGACTGGCGAAAAACACTTTCGTTTGAAAGGGGTTGCCAAGCTTCCAAAAAATTACTAGTTTGCTGAAATCTCAGCAAACATTTTTTCACCAAAACTTGATGATACTTGGTGGTAATGATCAGTTCACTAATCCCACTTGACTGCCCAACTTTCACTCTTCTAGGTTCAAGCGTTCGTTTCCAGTAACACTTTGAATTTTTAGGTTTCACTCTGTTTTCTGCTATATAGATAGATGTGTTTGAAACTCTGAGTCAAACACGGTTTGTGCTAGCTGCGTGAAACTTGACAAAATGAAATAGTTCTAAGTTCTGTCTCTATGGTTTGTTTCCTCTTGAAGTACCCCATGCAGAGACTGGCGAAAAACACTTTCGTTTGAAAGGGGTTGCCAAGCTTCCAAAAAACTACTAGTTTGCTGAAATTTCAGCAAACATTTTTTCACCAAATCTTGATGATACTTGGTGGTAATGATCAGTTCACTAATCTCACTTGGCTGCCCAACTTTCACTCTTCTAGGTTCAAGCGTTCGTTTCCAGTAACACTTTGAATTTTTAGGTTTCACTCTGTTTTCTGCTATATAGATAGATGTGTTTGAAACTCTGAATCAAACACGGTTTGTGCTAGCTCCTTGAAACTTGACCAAATGAAGTAGTTCTAAGTTCTATCTCTATGGTTTGTTTCCTCTTGAAGTACCCCATGCAGAGACTGGCGAAAAACACTTTCGTTTGAAAGGGGTTGCCAAGCGTCCAAAAAACTACTAGTTTGCTGAAATCTCAGCAAACATTTTTTCACCAAAACTTGATGATACTTGGTGGTAATGATCAGTTCACTAATCCCACTTGGCTGCCCAACTTTCACTCTTCTAGGTTCAAGCGTTCGTTTCCAGTAACACTTTGAATTTTTAGGTTTCACTCTGTTTTCTGCTATATAGATAGATGTGTTCGAAACTCTGAATCAAACACGGTTTGTGCTAGCTGCGTGAAACTTGACAAAATGAAGTAGTTCTAAGTTCTATCTCTATGGTTTGTTTCCTCTTGAAGTACCCCATGCAGAGACTGGCGAAAAACACTTTCGTTTGAAAGGGGTTGCCAAGATTCCAAAAAACTACTAGTTTGCTGAAATCTCAGCAAACATTTTTTCACCAAAACTTGATGATACTTGGTGGTAATGATCAGTTCACTAATCCCACTTGGCTGCCCAACTTTCACTCTTCTAGGTTCAAGCGTTCATTTCCAGTAACACTTTGAATTTTTAGGTTTCACTCTGTTTTCTGCTATATAGATAGATGTGTTTGGAATTCTAAATCAAACACGGTTTGTGCTAGCTCCTTGAAACTTGACCAAATGAAGTAGTTCTAAGTTCTATCTCTATGGTTTGTTTCCTCTTGAAGTACCCCATGCAGAGACTGGCGAAAAACACTTTCGTTTGATAGGGGTTGCCAAGCGTCCAAAAAACTACTAGTTTGCTGAAATCTCAGCAAACATTTTTTCACCAAAACTTGATGATACTTGGTGGTGATGATCAGTTCACTAATCCCACTTGGCTGCCCAACTTTCACTCTTCTAGGTTCAAGCGTTCGTTTCCAGTAACACTTTGAATTTTTAGGTTTCACTCTGTTTTCTGCTATATAGATAGATGTGTTTGGAATTCTAAATCAAACACGGTTTGTGCTAGCTCCTTGAAACTTGACCAAATGAAGTAGTTCTAAGTTCTATCTCTATGGTTTGTTTCCTCTTGAAGTACCCCATGCAGAGACTGGCGAAAAACACTTTCGTTTGAAAGGGGTTGCCAAGCTTCCAAAAAACTACTAGTTTGCTGAAATCTCAGCAAACACTTTTTCACCAAAACTTGATGATACTTGGTGGTAATGATCAGTTCACTAATCCCACTTGACTGCCCAACTTTCACTCTTCTAGGTTCAAGCGTTCGTTTCCAGTAACACTTTGAATTTTTAGGTTTCACTCTGTTTTCTGCTATATAGATAGATGTGTTTGGAATTCTAAATCAAACACGGTTTGTGCTAGCTCCTTGAAACTTGACCAAATGAAGTAGTTCTAAGCTCTATCTCTATGGTTTGTTTCCTCTTGAAGTACCCCATGCAGAGACTGGCGAAAAACACTTTCGTTTGAAAGGGGTTGCCAAGCGTCCAAAAAACTACTAGTTTGCTGAAATCTCAGCAAACATTTTTTCACCAAAACTTGATGATACTTGGTGGTAATGATCAGTTCACTAATCCCACTTGACTGCCCAACTTTCACTCTTCTAGGTTCAAGCGTTCGTTTCCAGTAACACTTTGAATTTTTAGGTTTCACTCTGTTTTCTGCTATATAGATAGATGTGTTTGGAATTCTAAATCAAACACGGTTTGTGCTAGCTCCTTGAAACTTGACCAAATGAAGTAGTTCTAAGTTCTATCTCTATGGTTTGTTTCCTCTTGAAGTACCCCATGCAGAGACTGGCGAAAAACACTTTCGTTTGAAAGGGGTTGCCAAGCTTCCAAAAAACTACTAGTTTGCTGAAATCTCAGCAAACATTTTTTCACCAAAACTTGATGATACTTGGTGGTAATGATCAGTTCACTAATCCCACTTGACTGCCCAACTTTCACTCTTCTAGGTTCAAGCGTTCGTTTCCAGTAACACTTTGAATTTTTAGGTTTCACTCTGTTTTCTGCTATATAGATAGATGTGTTTGAAACTCTGAGTCAAACACGGTTTGTGCTAGCTGCGTGAAACTTGACAAAATGAAATAGTTCTAAGTTCTGTCTCTATGGTTTGTTTCCTCTTGAAGTACCCCATGCAGAGACTGGCGAAAAACACTTTCGTTTGAAAGGGGTTGCCAAGCTTCCAAAAAACTACTAGTTTGCTGAAATTTCAGCAAACATTTTTTCACCAAATCTTGATGATACTTGGTGGTAATGATCAGTTCACTAATCTCACTTGGCTGCCCAACTTTCACTCTTCTAGGTTCAAGCGTTCGTTTGAGTAACACTTTGAATTTTTAGGTTTCACTCTGTTTTCTGCTATATAGATAGATGTGTTTGAAACTCTGAATCAAACACGGTTTGTGCTAGCTCCTTGAAACTTGACCAAATGAAGTAGTTCTAAGTTCTATCTCTATGGTTTGTTTCCTCTTGAAGTACCCCATGCAGAGACTGGCGAAAAACACTTTCGTTTGAAAGGGGTTGCCAAGCGTCCAAAAAACTACTAGTTTGCTGAAATCTCAGCAAACATTTTTTCACCAAAACTTGATGATACTTGGTGGTAATGATCAGTTCACTAATCCCACTTGGCTGCCCAACTTTCACTCTTCTAGGTTCAAGCGTTCGTTTCCAGTAACATTTTGAATTTTTAGGTTTCACTCTGTTTTCTGCTATATAGATAGATGTGTTTGGAATTCTAAATCAAACACGGTATGTGCTAGCTCCTTGAAACTTGACCAAATGAAGTAGTTCTAAGTTCTATCTCTATGGTTTGTTTCCTCTTGAAGTACCCCATGCAGAGACTGGCGAAAAACACTTTCGTTTGAAAGGGGTTGCCAAGCGTCCAAAAAACTACTAGTTTGCTGAAATCTCAGCAAACATTTTTTCACCAAAACTTGATGATACTTGGTGGTAATGATCAGTTCACTAATCCCACTTGGCTGCCCAACTTTCACTCTTCTAGGTTCAAGCGTTCGTTTCCAGTAACACTTTGAATTTTTAGGTTTCACTCTGTTTTCTGCTATATAGATAGATGTGTTCGAAACTCTGAATCAAACACGGTTTGTGCTAGCTGCGTGAAACTTGACAAAATGAAGTAGTTCTAAGTTCTATCTCTATGGTTTGTTTCCTCTTGAAGTACCCCATGCAGAGACTGGCGAAAAACACTTTCGTTTGAAAGGGGTTGCCAAGCTTCCAAAAAACTAGTAGTATGCTGAAATCTCAGCAAACATTTTTTCACCAAAACTTGATGATACTTGGTGGTAATGATCAGTTCACTAATCCCACTTGGCTGCCCAACTTTCACTCTTCTAGGTTCAAGTGTTCGTTTCCAGTAACACTTTGAATTTTTAGGTTTCACTCTGTTTTCTGCTATATAGATAGATGTGTTTGGAATTCTAAATCAAACACGGTTTGTGCTAGCTCCTTGAAACTTGACCAAATGAAGTAGTTCTAAGTTCTATCTCTATGGTTTGTTTCCTCTTGAAGTACCCCATGCAGAGACTGGCGAAAAACACTTTCGTTTGAAAGGGGTTGCCAAGCGTCCAAAAAACTACTAGTTTGCTGAAATCTCAGCAAACATTTTTTCACCAAAACTTGATGATACTTGGTGGTAATGATCAGTTCACTAATCCCACTTGGCTGCCCAACTTTCACTCTTCTAGGTTCAAGCGTTCGTTTCCAGTAACACTTTGAATTTTTAGGTTTCACTCTGTTTTCTGCTATATAGATAGATGTGTTCGAAACTCTGAATCAAACACGGTTTGTGCTAGCTGCGTGAAACTTGACAAAATGAAGTAGTTCTAAGTTCTATCTCTATGGTTTGTTTCCTCTTGAAGTACCCCATGCAGAGACTGGCGAAAAACACTTTCGTTTGAAAGGGGTTGCCAAGATTCCAAAAAACTACTAGTTTGCTGAAATCTCAGCAAACATTTTTTCACCAAAACTTGATGATACTTGGTGGTAATGATCAGTTCACTAATCCCACTTGGCTGCCCAACTTTCACTCTTCTAGGTTCAAGCGTTCGTTTCCAGTAACACTTTGAATTTTTAGGTTTCACTCTGTTTTCTGCTATATAGATAGATGTGTTTGGAATTCTAAATCAAACACGGTTTGTGCTAGCTCCTTGAAACTTGACCAAATGAAGTAGTTCTAAGTTCTATCTCTATGGTTTGTTTCCTCTTGAAGTACCCCATGCAGAGACTGGCGAAAAACACTTTCGTTTGATAGGGGTTGCCAAGCGTCCAAAAAACTACTAGTTTGCTGAAATCTCAGCAAACATTTTTTCACCAAAACTTGATGATACTTGGTGGTGATGATCAGTTCACTAATCCCACTTGGCTGCCAAACTTTCACTCTTCTAGGTTCAAGCGTTCGTTTCCAGTAACACTTTGAATTTTTAGGTTTCACTCTGTTTTCTGCTATATAGATAGATGTGTTTGGAATTCTAAATCAAACACGGTTTGTGCTAGCTCCTTGAAACTTGACCAAATGAAGTAGTTCTAAGTTCTATCTCTATGGTTTGTTTCCTCTTGAAGTACCCCATGCAGAGACTGGCGAAAAACACTTTCGTTTGAAAGGGGTTGCCAAGCTTCCAAAAAACTACTAGTTTGCTGAAATCTCAGCAAACACTTTTTCACCAAAACTTGATGATACTTGGTGGTAATGATCAGTTCACTAATCCCACTTGACTGCCCAACTTTCACTCTTCTAGGTTCAAGCGTTCGTTTCCAGTAACACTTTGAATTTTTAGGTTTCACTCTGTTTTCTGCTATATAGATAGATGTGTTTGAAACTCTGAATCAAACACGGTTTGTGCTAGCTCCTTGAAACTTGACCAAATGAAGTAGTTCTAAGTTCTATCTCTATGGTTTGTTTCCTCTTGAAGTACCCCATGCAGAGACTGGCGAAAAACACTTTCGTTTGAAAGGGGTTGCCAAGCGTCCAAAAAACTACTAGTTTGCTGAAATCTCAGCAAACATTTTTTCACCAAAACTTGATGATACTTGGTGGTAATGATCAGTTCACTAATCCCACTTGGCTGCCCAACTTTCACTCTTCTACGTTCAAGCGTTCGTTTCCAGTAACATTTTGAATTTTTAGGTTTCACTCTGTTTTCTGCTACATAGATAGATATGTTTGGAATTCTAAATCAAACACGGTATGTGCTAGCTCCTTGAAACTTGACCAAATGAAGTAGTTCTAAGTTCTATCTCTATGGTTTGTTTCCTCTTGAAGTACCCCATGCAGAGACTGGCGAAAAACACTTTCGTTTGAAAGGGGTTGCCAAGCGTCCAAAAAACTACTAGTTTGCTGAAATCTCAGCAAACATTTTTTCACCAAAACTTGATGATACTTGGTGGTAATGATCAGTTCACTAATCCCACTTGGCTGCCCAACTTTCACTCTTCTAGGTTCAAGCGTTCGTTTCCAGTAACACTTTGAATTTTTAGGTTTCACTCTGTTTTCTGCTATATAGATAGATGTGTTCGAAACTCTGAATCAAACACGGTTTGTGCTAGCTCCTTGAAACTTGACAAAATGAAGTAGTTCTAAGTTCTATCTCTATGGTTTGTTTCCTCTTGAAGTACCCCATGCAGAGACTGGCGAAAAACACTTTTGTTTGAAAGGGGTTGCCAAGCGTCCAAAAAACTACTAGTTTGCTGAAATCTCAGCAAACATTTTTTCACCAAAACTTGATGATACTTGGTGGTAATGATCAGTTCACTAATCCCACTTGGCTGCCCAACTTTCACTCTTCTAGGTTCAAGCGTTCGTTTCCAGTAACACTTTGAATTTTTAGGTTTCACTCTGTTTTCTGCTATATAGATAGATGTGTTTGGAATTCTAAATCAAACACGGTTTGTGCTAGCTCCTTGAAACTTGACCAAATGAAGTAGTTCTAAGTTCTATCTCTATGGTTTGTTTCCTCTTGAAGTACCCCATGCAGAGACTGGCGAAAAACACTTTCGTTTGAAAGGGGTTGCCAAGCGTCCAAAAAACTACTAGTTTGCTGAAATCTCAGCAAACATTTTTTCACCAAAACTTGATGATACTTGGTGGTAATGATCAGTTCACTAATCCCACTTGGCTGCCCAACTTTCACTCTTCTAGGTTCAAGCGTTCGTTTCCAGTAACATTTTGAATTTTTAGGTTTCACTCTGTTTTCTGCTATATAGATAGATGTGTTTGGAATTCTAAATCAAACACGGTTTGTGCTAGCTAATTGAAACTTGACCAGATGAAGTAGTTCTAAGTTCTATCTCTATGGTTTGTTTCCTCTTGAAGTACCCCATGCAGAGACTGGCGAAAAACACTTTCGTTTGAAAGGGGTTGCCAAGCTTCCAAAAAACTACTAGTTTGCTGAAATCTCAGCAAACATTTTTTCACCAAAACTTGATGATACTTGGTGGTAATGATCAGTTCACTAATCCCACTTGACTGCCCAACTTTCACTCTTCTAGGTTCAAGCGTTCGTTTCCAGTAACACTTTGAATTTTTAGGTTTCACTCTGTTTTCTGCTATATAGATAGATGTGTTTGGAATTCTAAATGAAACACGGTTTGTGCTAGCTCCTCGAAACTTGACCAAATGAAGTAGTTCTAAGTTCTATCTCTATGGTTTGTTTCCTCTTGAAGTACCCCATGCAGAGACTGGCGAAAAACACTTTCGTTTGAAAGGGGTTGCCAAGCGTCCAAAAAACTACTAGTTTGCTGAAATCTCAGCAAACATTTTTTCACCAAAACTTGATGATACTTGGTGGTAATGATCAGTTCACTAATCCCACTTGGCTGCCCAAATTTCACTCTTCTAGGTTCAAGCGTTCGTTTCCAGTAACATTTTGAATTTTTAGGTTTCACTCTGTTTTCTGCTACATAGATAGATATGTTTGGAATTCTAAATCAAACACGGTATGTGCTAGCTCCTTGTAACTTGACCAAATGAAGTAGTTCTAAGTTCTATCTCTATGGTTTGTTTCCTCTTGAAGTACCCCATGCAGAGACTGGCGAAAAACACTTTCGTTTGAAAGGGGTTGCCAAGCGTCCAAAAAACTACTAGTTTGCTGAAATCTCAGCAAACATTTTTTCACCAAAACTTGATGATACTTGGTGGTAATGATCAGTTCACTAATCCCACTTGGCTGCCCAACTTTCACTCTTCTAGGTTCAAGCGTTGGTTTCCAGTAACACTTTGAATTTTTAGGTTTCACTCTGTTTTCTGCTATATAGATAGATGTGTTCGAAACTCTGAATCAAACACGGTTTGTGCTAGCTCCTTGAAACTTGACAAAATGAAGTAGTTCTAAGTTCTATCTCTATGGTTTGTTTCCTCTTGAAGTACCCCATGCAGAGACTGGCGAAAAACACTTTTGTTTGAAAGGGGTTGCCAAGCGTCCAAAAAACTACTAGTTTGCTGAAATCTCAGCAAACATTTTTTCACCAAAACTTGATGATACTTGGTGGTAATGATCAGTTCACTAATCCCACTTGGCTGCCCAACTTTCACTCTTCTAGGTTCAAGTGTTCGTTTCCAGTAACACTTTGAATTTTTAGGTTTCACTCTGTTTTCTGCTATATAGATAGATGTGTTTGGAATTCTAAATCAAACACGGTTTGTGCTAGCTCCTTGAAACTTGACCAAATGAAGTAGTTCTAAGTTCTATCTCTATGGTTTGTTTCCTCTTGAAGTACCCCATGCAGAGACTGGCGAAAAACACTTTCGTTTGAAAGGGGTTGCCAAGCGTCCAAAAAACTACTAGTTTGCTGAAATCTCAGCAAACATTTTTTCACCAAAACTTGATGATACTTGGTGGTAATGATCAGTTCACTAATCCCACTTGGCTGCCCAACTTTCACTCTTCTAGGTTCAAGCGTTCGTTTCCAGTAACATTTTGAATTTTTAGGTTTCACTCTGTTTTCTGCTATATAGATAGATGTGTTTGGAATTCTAAATCAAACACGGTTTGTGCTAGCTCCTTGAAACTTGACCAAATGAAGTAGTTCTAAGTTCTATCTCTATGGTTTGTTTCCTCTTGAAGTACCCCATGCAGAGACTGGCGAAAAACACTTTCGTTTGAAAGGGGTTGCCAAGCTTCCAAAAAACTACTAGTTTGCTGAAATCTCAGCAAACATTTTTTCACCAAAACTTGATGATACTTGGTGGTAATGATCAGTTCACTAATCCCACTTGACTGCCCAACTTTCACTCTTCTAGGTTCAAGCGTTCGTTTCCAGTAACACTTTGAATTTTTAGGTTTCACTCTGTTTTCTGCTATATAGATAGATGTGTTTGGAATTCTAAATGAAACACGGTTTGTGCTAGCTCCTCGAAACTTGACCAAATGAAGTAGTTCTAAGTTCTATCTCTATGGTTTGTTTCCTCTTGAAGTACCCCATGCAGAGACTGGCGAAAAACACTTTCGTTTGATAGGGGTTGCCAAGCTTCCAAAAAACTACTAGTTTGCTGAAATCTCAGCAAATATTTTTTCACCAAAACTTGATGATACTTGGTGGTAATGATCAGTTCACTAATCCCACTTGACTGCCCAACTTTCACTCTTCTAGGTTCAAGCGTTCGTTTCCAGTAACACTTTGAATTTTTAGGTTTCACTCTGTTTTCTGCTATATAGATAGATGTGTTTGAAACTCTGAGTCAAACACGGTTTGTGCTAGCTGGGTGAAACTTGACAAAATGAAATAGTTCTAAGTTCTATCTCTATGGTTTGTTTCCTCTTGAAGTACCCCATGCAGAGACTGGCGCAAAACACTTTCGTTTGAAAGGGGTTGCCAAGCTTCCAAAAAACTACTAGTTTGCTGAAATCTCAGCAAACATTTTTTCACCAAATCTTGATGATACTTGGTGGTAATGATCAGTTCACTAATCTCACTTGGCTGCCCAACTTTCACTCTTCTAGGTTCAAGCGTTCGTTTCCAGTAACACTTTGAATTTTTAGGTTTCACTCTGTTTTCTGCTACATAGATAGCTGTGTTTGGAATTCTAAATCAAACACTGTTTGTGCTAGCTCCTTGAAACTTGACCAAATGAAGTAGTTCTAAGTTCTATCTCTATGGTTTGTTTCCTCTTGAAGTACCCCATGCAGAGACTGGCGAAAAACACTTTCATTTGAAAGGGGTTGCCAAGATTCCAAAAAACTACTAGTTTGCTGAAATCTCAGCAAACATTTTTTCACCAAAACTTGATGATACTTGGTGGTAATGATCAGTTCACTAATCCCACTTGGCTGCCCAACTTTCTCTCTTCTAGGTTCAAGCGTTCGTTTCCAGTAACACTTTGAATATTTAGGTTTCACTCTGTTTTCTGCTATATAAATAGATGTGTTTGAAACTCTGAATCAAACACGGTTTGTGCTAGCTGCGTGAAACTTGACAAAATGAAGTAGTTCTAAGTTCTATCTCTATGGTTTGTTTCCTCTTGAAGTACCCCATGCAGAGACTGGCGAAAAACACTTTCGTTTGAAAGGGGTTGCCAAGCGTCCAAAAAACTACTAGTTTGCTGAAATCTCAGCAAACATTTTTTCACCAAAACTTGATGATACTTGGTGGTAATGATCAGTTCACTAATCCCACTTGGCTGCCCAACTTTCACTCTTCTAGGTTCAAGCGTTCGTTTCCAGTAACACTTTGAATTTTTAGGTTTCACTCTGTTTTCTGCTATATAGATAGATGTGTTTGAAACTCTGAATCAAACACGGTTTGTGCTAGCTCCTTGAAACTTGACAAAATGAAGTAGTTCTAAGTTCTATCTCTATGGTTTGTTTCCTCTTGAAGTACCCCATGCAGAGACTGGCGAAAAACACTTTCGTTTGAAAGGGGTTGCCAAGCGTCCAAAAAACTACTAGTTTGCTGAAATCTCAGCAAACATTTTTTCACCAAAACTTGATGATACTTGGTGGTAATGATCAGTTCACTAATCCCACTTGACTGCCCAACTTTCACTCTTCTAGGTTCAAGCGTTCGTTTCCAGTAACACTTTGAATTTTTAGGTTTCACTCTGTTTTCTGCTATATAGATAGATGTGTTCGAAACTCTGAATCAAACACGGTTTGTGCTAGCTGCGTGAAACTTGACCAAATGAAGTAGTTCTAAGTTCTATCTCTATGGTTTGTTTCCTCTTGAAGTACCCCATGCAGAGACTGGCGAAAAACACTTTCGTTTGAAAGGGGTTGCCAAGCGTCCAAAAAACTACTAGTTTGCTGAAATCTCAGCAAACATTTTTTCACCAAAACTTGATGATACTTGGTGGTAATGATCAGTTCACTAATCCCACTTGGCTGCCCAACTTTCACTCTTCTAGGTTCAAGCGTTCGTTTCCAGTAACATTTTGAATTTTTAGGTTTCACTCTGTTTTCTGCTATATAGATAGATGTGTTTGGAATTCTAAATCAAACACGGTTTGTGCTAGCTCCTTGAAACTTGACCAAATGAAGTAGTTCTAAGTTCTATCTCTATGGTTTGTTTCCTCTTGAAGTACCCCATGCAGAGACTGGCGAAAAACACTTTCGTTTGAAAGGGGTTGCCAAGCTTCCAAAAAACTACTAGTTTGCTGAAATCTCAGCAAACATTTTTTCACCAAAACTTGATGATACTTGGTGGTAATGATCAGTTCACTAATCCCACATGACTGCCCAACTTTCACTCTTCTAGTTTCAAGCGTTCGTTTCCAGTAACACTTTGAATTTTTAGGTTTCACTCTGTTTTCTGCTATATAGATAGATGTGTTTGGAATTCTAAATGAAACACGGTTTGTGCTAGCTCCTCGAAACTTGACCAAATGAAGTAGTTCTAAGTTCTATCTCTATGGTTTGTTTCCTCTTGAAGTACCCCATGCAGAGACTGGCGAAAAACACTTTCGTTTGAAAGGGGTTGCCAAGCTTCCAAAAAACTACTAGTTTGCTGAAATCTCAGCAAACATTTTTTCACCAAAACTTGATGATACTTGGTGGTAATGATCAGTTCACTAATCCCACTTGACTGCCCAACTTTCACTCTTCTAGGTTCAAGCGTTCGTTTCCAGTAACACTTTGAATTTTTAGGTTTCACTCTGTTTTCTGCTATATAGATAGATGTGTTTGAAACTCTGAGTCAAACACGGTTTGTGCTAGCTGGGTAAAACTTGACAAAATGAAATAGTTCTAAGTTCTATCTCTATGGTTTGTTTCCTCTTGAAGTACCCCATGCAGAGACTGGCGCAAAACACTTTCGTTTGAAAGGGGTTGCCAAGCTTCCAAAAAACTACTAGTTTGCTGAAATCTCAGCAAACATTTTTTCACCAAATCTTGATGATACTTGGTGGTAATGATCAGTTCACTAATCTCACTTGGCTGCCCAACTTTCACTCTTCTAGGTTCAAGCGTTCGTTTCCAGTAACACTTTGAATTTTTAGGTTTCTCTCTGTTTTCTGCTACATAGATAGCTGTGTTTGGAATTCTAAATCAAACACTGTTTGTGCTAGCTCCTTGAAACTTGACCAAATGAAGTAGTTCTAAGTTCTATCTCTATGGTTTGTTTCCTCTTGAAGTACCCCATGCAGAGACTGGCGAAAAACACTTTCATTTGAAAGGGGTTGCCAAGATTCCAAAAAACTACTAGTTTGCTGAAATCTCAGCACATTTTTTCACCAAAACTTGATGATACTTGGTGGTAATGATCAGTTCACTAATCCCACTTGGCTGCCCAACTTTCTCTCTTCTAGGTTCAAGCGTTCGTTTCCAGTAACACTTTGAATATTTAGGTTTCACTCTGTTTTCTGCTATATAGATAGATGTGTTTGAAACTCTGAATCAAACACGGTTTGTGCTAGCTCCTTGAAACTTGACAAAATGAAGTAGTTCTAAGTTCTATCTCTATGGTTTGTTTCCTCTTGAAGTACCCCATGCAGAGACTGGCGAAAAACACTTTCGTTTGAAAGGGGTTGCCAAGCGTCCAAAAAACTACTAGTTTGCTGAAATCTCAGCAAACATTTTTTCACCAAAACTTGATGATACTTGGTGGTAATGATCAGTTCACTAATCCCACTTGGCTGCCCAACTTTCACTCTTCTAGGTTCAAGCATTCGTTTCCAGTAACACTTTGAATTTTTAGGTTTCACTCTGTTTTCTGCTATATAGATAGATGTGTTCGAAACTCTGAATCAAACACGGTTTGTGCTAGCTGCGTGAAACTTGACAAAATGAAGTAGTTCTAAGTTCTATCTCTATGGTTTGTTTCCTCTTGAAGTACCCCATGCAGAGACTGGCGAAAAACACTTTCGTTTGAAAGGGGTTGCCAAGCTTCCTAAAAACTACTAGTTTGCTGAAATCTCAGCAAACATTTTTTCACCAAAACTTGATGATACTTGGTGGTAATGATCAGTTCACTAATCCCACTTGACTGCCCAACTTTCACTCTTCTAGGTTCAAGCGTTCGTTTCCAGTAACACTTTGAATTTTTAGGTTTCACTCTGTTTTCTGCTATATAGATAGATGTGTTTGAAACTCTGAGTCAAACACGGTTTGTGCTAGCTGCGTGAAACTTGACAAAATGAAATAGTTCTAAGTTCTATCTCTATGGTTTGTTTCCTCTTGAAGTACCCCATGCAGAGACTGGCGAAAAACACTTTCGTTTGAAAGGGGTTGCCAAGCTTCCAAAAAACTACTAGTTTGCTGAAATCTCAGCAAACATTTTTTCACCAAATCTTGATGATACTTGGTGATAATGATCAGTTCACTAATCTCACTTGGCTGCCCAACTTTCACTCTTCTAGGTTCAAGCGTTCGTTTCCAGTAACACTTTGAATTTTTAGGTTTCACTCTGTTTTCTGCTATATAGATAGATGTGTTTGAAACTCTGAATCAAACACGGTTTGTGCTAGCTCCTTGAAACTTGACCAAATGAAGTAGTTCTAAGTTCTATCTCTATGGTTTGTTTCCTCTTGAAGTACCCCATGCAGAGACTGGCGAAAAACACTTTCGTTTGAAAGGGGTTGCCAAGCGTCCAAAAAACTACTAGTTTGCTGAAATCTCAGCAAACATTTTTTCACCAAAACTTGATGATACTTGGTGGTAATGATCAGTTCACTAATCCCACTTGGCTGCCCAACTTTCACTCTTCTAGGTTCAAGCGTTCGTTTCCAGTAACATTTTGAATTTTTAGGTTTCACTCTGTTTTCTGCTATATAGATAGATGTGTTTGGAATTCTAAATCAAACACGGTATGTGCTAGCTCCTTGAAACTTGACCAAATGAAGTAGTTCTAAGTTCTATCTCTATGGTTTGTTTCCTCTTGACGTACCCCATGCAGAGACTGGCGAAAACACTTTCGTTTGAAAGGGGTTGCCAAGCGTCCAAAAAACTACTAGTTTGCTGAAATCTCAGCAAACATTTTTTCACCAAAACTTGATGATACTTGGTGGTAATGATCAGTTCACTAATCCCACTTGGCTGCCCAACTTTCACTCTTCTAGGTTCAAGCGTTCGTTTCCAGTAACACTTTGAATTTTTAGGTTTCACTCTGTTTTCTGCTATATAGATAGATGTGTTCGAAACTCTGAATCAAACACGGTTTGTGCTAGCTGCGTGAAACTTGACAAAATGAAGTAGTTCTAAGTTCTATCTCTATGGTTTGTTTCCTCTTGAAGTACCCCATGCAGAGACTGGCGAAAAACACTTTCGTTTGAAAGGGGTTGCCAAGCTTCCAAAAAACTACTAGTTTGCTGAAATCTCAGCAAACATTTTTTCACCAAAACTTGATGATACTTGGTGGTAATGATCAGTTCACTAATCCCACTTGGCTGCCCAACATTCACTTTCTAGGTTCAAGCGTTCGTTTCCAGTAACACTTTGAATTTTTAGGTTTCACTCTGTTTTCTGCTATATAGATAGATGTGTTTGGAATTCTAAATCAAACACGGTATGTGCTAGCTCCTTGAAACTTGACCAAATGAAGTAGTTCTAAGTTCTATCTCTATGGTTTGTTTCCTCTTGAAGTACCCCATGCAGAGACTGGCGAAAAACACTTTCGTTTGAAAGGGGTTGCCAAGCGTCCAAAAAACTACTAGTTTGCTGAAATCTCAGCAAACATTCTTTCACCAAAACTTGATGATACTTGGTGGTGATGATCAGTTCACTAATCCCACTTGGCTGCCCAACATTCACTCTTCTAGGTTCAAGCATTCGTTTCCAGTAACACTTTGAATTTTTAGGTTTCACTCTGTTTTCTGCTATATAGATAGATGTGTTTGGAATTCTAAATCAAACACGGTTTGTGCTAGCTCCTTGAAACTTGACCAAATGAAGTAGTTCTAAGTTCTATCTCTATGGTTTGTTTCCTCTTGAAGTACCCCATGCAGAGACTGGCGAAAAACACTTTCGTTTGATAGGGGTTGCCAAGCGTCCAAAAAACTACTAGTTTGCTGAAATCTCAGCAAACATTTTTTCACCAAAACTTGATGATACTTGGTGGTGATGATCAGTTCACTAATCCCACTTGGCTGCCCAACTTTCACTCTTCTAGGTTCAAGCGTTCGTTTCCAGTAACACTTTGAATTTTTAGGTTTCACTCTGTTTTCTGCTATATAGATAGATGTGTTTGGAATTCTAAATCAAACACGGTTTGTGCTAGCTCCTTGAAACTTGACCAAATGAAGTAGTTCTAAGTTCTATCTCTATGGTTTGTTTCCTCTTGAAGTACCCCATGCAGAGACTGGCGAAAAACACTTTCGTTTGAAAGGGGTTGCCAAGCTTCCAAAAAACTACTAGTTTGCTGAAATCTCAGCAAACATTTTTTCACCAAAACTTGATGATACTTGGTGGTAATGATCAGTTCACTAATCCCACTTGACTCTCCAACTTTCACTCTTCTAGGTTCAAGCGTTCGTTTCCAGTAACACTTTGAATTTTTAGGTTTCACTCTGTTTTCTGCTATATAGATAGATGTGTTTGAAACTCTGAGTCAAACATGGTTTGTGCTAGCTGCGTGAAACTTGACAAAATGAAATAGTTCTAAGTTCTATCTCTATGGTTTGTTTCCTCTTGAAGTACCCCATGCAAGACTGGCGAAAAACACTTTCGTTTGAAAGGGGTTGCCAAGCTTCCAAAAAACTACTAGTTTGCTGAAATCTCAGCAAACATTTTTTCACCAAATCTTGATGATACTTGGTGGTAATGATCAGTTCACTAATCTCACTTGGCTGCCCAACTTTCACTCTTCTAGGTTCAAGCGTTCGTTTCCAGTAACACTTTGAATTTTTAGGTTTCACTCTGTTTTCTGCTATATAGATAGATGTGTTTGAAACTCTGAATCAAACACGGTTTGTGCTAGCTCCTTGAATCTTGACCAAATGAAGTAGTTCTAAGTTCTATCTCTATGGTTTGTTTCCTCTTGAAGTACCCCATGCAGAGACTGGCGAAAAACACTAACGTTTGAAAGGGGTTGCCAAGCGTCCAAAAAACTACTAGTTTGCTGAAATCTCAGCAAACATTTTTTCACCAAAACTTGATGATACTTGGTGGTAATGATCAGTTCACTAATCCCACTTGGCTGCCCAACTTTCACTCTTCTAGGTTCAAGTGTTCGTTTCCAGTAACATTTTGAATTTTAGGTTTCACTCTGTTTTCTGCTATATAGATAGATGTGTTTGGAATTCTAAATCAAACACGGTATGTGCTAGCTCCTTGAAACTTGACCAAATGAAGTAGTTCTAAGTTCTATCTCTATGGTTTGTTTCCTCTTGAAGTACCCCATGCAGAGACTGGCGAAAAACACTTTCGTTTGAAAGGGGTTGCCAAGCGTCCAAAAAACTACTAGTTTGCTGAAATCTCAGCAAACATTTTTTCACCAAAACTTGATGATACTTGGTGGTAATGATCAGTTCACTAATCCCACTTGGCTGCCCAACTTTCACTCTTCTAGGTTCAAGCGTTCGTTTCCAGTAACACTTTGAATTTTTAGGTTTCACTCTGTTTTCTGCTATATAGATAGATGTGTTCGAAACTCTGAATCAAACACGGTTTGTGCTAGCTGCGTGAAACTTGACAAAATGAAGTAGTTCTAAGTTCTATCTCTATGGTTTGTTTCCTCTTGAAGTACCCCATGCAGAGACTGGCGAAAAACACTTTCGTTTGAAAGGGGTTGCCAAGCGTCCAAAAAACTACTAGTTTGCTGAAATCTCAGCAAACATTTTTTCACCAAAACTTGATGATACTTGGTGGTAATGATCAGTTCACTAATCCCACTTGGCTGCCCAACTTTCACTCTTCTAGGTTCAAGCGTTCGTTTCCAGTAACATTTTGAATTTTTAGGTTTCACTCTGTTTTCTGCTATATAGATAGATGTGTTTGGAATTCTAAATCAAACACGGTATGTGCTAGCTCCTTGAAACTTGAACAAATGAAGTAGTTCTAAGTTCTATCTCTATGGTTTGTTTCCTCTTGAAGTACCCCATGCAGAGACTGGCGAAAAACACTTTCGTTTGAAAGGGGTTGCCAAGCTTCCAAAAACTAGTAGTATGCTGAAATCTCAGCAAACATTTTTTCACCAAAACTTGATGATACTTGGTGGTAATGATCAGTTCACTAATCCCACTTGGCTGCCCAACTTTCACTCTTCTAGGTTCAAGTGTTCGTTTCCAGTAACACTTTGAATTTTTAGGTTTCACTCTGTTTTCTGCTATATAGATAGATGTGTTTGGAATTCTAAATCAAACACGGTTTGTGCTAGCTCCTTGAAACTTGACCAAATGAAGTAGTTCTAAGTTCTATCTCTATGGTTTGTTTCCTCTTGAAGTACCCCATGCAGAGACTGGCGAAAAACACTTTCGTTTGAAAGGGGTTGCCAAGCGTCCAAAAAACTACTAGTTTGCTGAAATCTCAGCAAACATTTTTTCACCAAAACTTGATGATACTTGGTGGTAATGATCAGTTCACTAATCCCACTTGGCTGCCCAACTTTCACTCTTCTAGGTTCAAGCGTTCGTTTCCAGTAACATTTTGAATTTTTAGGTTTCACTCTGTTTTCTGCTATATAGATAGATGTGTTTGGAATTCTAAATCAAACACGGTTTGTGCTAGCTCCTTGAAACTTGACCAAATGAAGTAGTTCTAAGTTATATCTCTATGGTTTGTTTCCTCTTGAAGTACCCCATGCAGAGACTGGCGAAAAACACTTTCGTTTGAAAGGGGTTGCCAAGCGTCCAAAAAACTACTAGTTTGCTGAAATCTCAGCAAACATTTTTTCACCAAAACTTGATGATACTTGGTGGTAATGATCAGTTCACTAATCCCACTTGGCTGCCCAACTTTCACTCTTCTAGGTTCAAGCGTTCGTTTCCAGTAACATTTTTGAATTTTTAGGTTTCACTCTGTTTTCTGCTATATAGATAGATGTGTTTGAATTCTAAATCAAACACGGTTTGTGCTAGCTCCTTGAAACTTGACCAAATGAAGTAGTTCTAAGTTCTATCTTTATGGTTTGTTTCCTCTTGAAGTACCCCATGCAGAGACTGGCGAAAAACACTTTCGTTTGAAAGGGGTTGCCAAGCTTCCAAAAAACTACTAGTTTGCTGAAATCTCAGCAAACATTTTTTCACCAAAACTTGATGATACTTGGTGGTAATGATCAGTTCACTAATCCCACTTGACTGCCCAACTTTCACTCTTCTAGGTTCAAGCGTTCGTTTCCAGTAACACTTTGAATTTTTAGGTTTCACTCTGTTTTCTGCTATATAGATAGATGTGTTTGGAATTCTAAATCAAACACGGTTTGTGCTAGCTCCTTGAAACTTGACCAAATAAAGTAGTTCTAAGTTCTATCTCTATGGTTTGTTTCCTCTTGAAGTACCCCATGCAGAGACTGGCGAAAAACACTTTCGTTTGAAAGGGGTTGCCAAGCTTCCAAAAAACTACTAGTTTGCTGAAATCTCAGCAAACATTTTTTCACCAAAACTTGATGATACTTGGTGGTAATGATCAGTTCACTAATCCCACTTGACTGCCCAACTTTCACTCTTCTAGGTTCAAGCGTTCGTTTCCAGTAACACTTTGAATTTTTAGGTTTCACTCAGTTTTCTGCTATATAGATAGATGTGTTTGAAACTCTGAGTCAAACACGGTTTGTGCTAGCTGCGTGAAACTTGACAAAATGAAATAGTTCTAAGTTCTATCTCTATGGTTTGTTTCCTCTTGAAGTACCCCATGCAGAGACTGGCGAAAAACACTTTCGTTTGAAAGGGGTTGCCAAGCTTCCAAAAAACTACTAGTTTGCTGAAATCTCAGCAAACATTTTTTCACCAAATCTTGATGATACTTGGTGGTAATGATCAGTTCACTAATCTCACTTGGCTGCCCAACTTTCACTCTTCTAGGTTCAAGCGTTCGTTTCCAGTAACACTTTGAATTTTTAGGTTTCACTCTGTTTTCTGCTATATAGATAGATGTGTTTGAAACTCTGAATCAAACACGGTTTGTGCTAGCTCCTTGAAACTTGACCAAATGAAGTAGTTCTAAGTTCTATCTCTATGGTTTGTTTCCTCTTGAAGTACCCCATGCAGAGACTGGCGAAAAACACTTTCGTTTGAAAGGGGTTGCCAAGCGTCCAAAAAACTACTAGTTTGCTGAAATCTCAGCAAACATTTTTTGACCAAAACTTGATGATACTTGGTGGTAATGATCAGTTCACTAATCCCACTTGGCTGCCCAACTTTCACTCTTCTAGGTTCAAGCGTTCGTTTCCAGTAACATTTTGAATTTTTAGGTTTCACTCTGTTTTCTGCTATATAGATAGATGTGTTTGGAATTCTAAATCAAACACGGTATGTGCTAGCTCCTTGAAACTTGACCAAATGAAGTAGTTCTAAGTTCTATCTCTATGGTTTGTTTCCTCTTGAAGTACCCCATGCAGAGACTGGCGAAAAACACTTTCGTTTGAAAGGGGTTGCCAAGCGTCCAAAAAACTACTAGTTTGCTGAAATCTCAGCAAACATTTTTTCACCAAAACTTGATGATACTTGGTGGTAATGATCAGTTCACTAATCCCACTTGGCTGCCCAACTTTCACTCTTCTAGGTTCAAGCGTTCGTTTCCAGTAACACTTTGAATTTTTAGGTTTCACTCTGTTTTCTGCTATATAGATAGATGTGTTCGAAACTCTGAATCAAACACGGTTTGTGCTAGCTGCGTGAAACTTGACCAAATGAAGTAGTTCTAAGTTCTATCTCTATGGTTTGTTTCCTCTTGAAGTACCCCATGCAGAGACTGGCGCAAAACACTTTCGTTTGAAAGGGGTTGCCAAGCTTCCAAAAAACTACTAGTTTGCTGAAATCTCAGCAAACATTTTTTCACCAAATCTTGATGATACTTGGTGGTAATGATCAGTTCACTAATCTCACTTGGCTGCCCAACTTTCACTCTTCTAGGTTCAAGCGTTCGTTTCCAGTAACACTTTGAATTTTTAGGTTTCACTCTGTTTTCTGCTATATAGATAGATGTGTTTGAAACTCTGAATCAAACACGGTTTGTGCTAGCTCCTTGAAACTTGACCAAATGAAGTAGTTCTAAGTTCTATCTCTATGGTTTGTTTCCTCTTGAAGTACCCCATGCAGAGACTGGCGAAAAACACTTTCGTTTGAAAGGGGTTGCCAAGCGTCCAAAAAACTACTAGTTTGCTGAAATCTCAGCAAACATTTTTTGACCAAAACTTGATGATACTTGGTGGTAATGATCAGTTCACTAATCCCACTTGGCTGCCCAACTTTCACTCTTCAAGGTTCAAGCGTTCGTTTCCAGTAACACTTTGAATTTTTAGGTTTCACTCTGTTTTCTGCTACATAGATAGCTGTGTTTGGAATTCTAAATCAAACACTGTTTGTGCTAGCTCCTTGAAACTTGACCAAATGAAGTAGTTCTAAGTTCTATCTCTATGGTTTGTTTCCTCTTGAAGTACCCCATGCAGAGACTGGCGAAAAACACTTTCGTTTGAAAGGGGTTGCCAAGCTTCCAAAAAACTACTAGTTTGCTGAAATCTCAGCAAACATTTTTTCAAAAAAAACTTGATGATACTTAGTGGTAATGATCAGTTCACTAATCCCACTTGACTGCCCAACTTTCACTCTTCTAGGTTCAAGCGTTCGTTTCCAGTAACACTTTGAATTTTTAGGTTTCACTCTGTTTTCTGCTATATAGATAGATTGTTTGGAATTCTAAATCAAACACGTTTGTGCTAGCTCCTTGAAACTTGACCAAATGAAGTAGTTCTAAGTTCTATCTCTATGGTTTGTTTCCTCTTGAAGTACCCCATGCAGAGACTGGCGAAAAACACTTTCGTTTGAAAGGGGTTGCCAAGCTTCCAAAAAACTACTAGTTTGCTGAAATCTCAGCAAACATTTTTTCACCAAAACTTGATGATACTTGGTGGTAATGATCAGTTCACTAATCCCACTTGGCTGCCCAACTTTCACTCTTCTAGGTTCAAGCGTTCGTTTCCAGTAACATTTTGAATTTTTAGGTTTCACTCTGTTTTCTGCTATATAGATAGATGTGTTTGGAATTCTAAATCAAACACGGTTTGTGCTAGCTCCTTGAAACTTGACCAAATGAAGTAGTTCTAAGTTCTATCTCTATGGTTTGTTTCCTCTTGAAGTACCCCATGCAGACACTGGCGAAAAACACTTTCGTTTGAAAGGGGTTGCCAAGCGTCCAAAAAACTACTAGTTTGCTGAAATCTCAGCAAACATTTTTTCACCAAAACTTGATGATACTTGGTGGTAATGATCAGTTCACTAATCCCACTTGGCTGCCCAACTTTCACTCTTCTAGGTTCAAGCGTTCGTTTCCAGTAACACTTTGAATTTTTAGGTTTCACTCTGTTTTCTGCTATATAGATAGATGTGTTTGAAACTCTGAGTCAAACACGGTTTGTGCTAGCTGCGTGAAACTTGACAAAATGAAGTAGTTCTAAGTTCTATCTCTATGGTTTGTTTCCTCTTGAAGTACCCCATGCAGAGACTGGCGAAAAACACTTTCGTTTGAAAGGGGTTGCCAAGCTTCCAAAAAACTACTAGTTTGCTGAAATCTCAGCAAACATTTTTTCACCAAAACTTGATGATACTTGGTGGTAATGATCAGTTCACTAATCCCACTTGACTGCCCAACTTTCACTCTTCTAGGTTCAAGCGTTCGTTTCCAGTAACACTTTGAATTTTTAGGTTTCACTCTGTTTTCTGCTATATAGATAGATGTGTTTGGAATTCTAAATCAAACACGGTTTGTGCTAGCTCCTTGAAACTTGACCAAATATAGTAGTTCTAAGTTCTATCTCTATGGTTTGTTTCCTCTTGAAGTACCCCATGCAGAGACTGGCGAAAAACACTTTCGTTTGAAAGGGGTTGCCAAGCTACCAAAAAACTACTAGTTTGCTGAAATCTCAGCAAACATTTTTTCACCAAATCTTGATGATACTTGGTGGTAATGATCAGTTCACTAATCTCACTTGGCTGCCCAACTTTCACTCTTCTAGGTTAAAGCGTTCGTTTCCAGTAACATTTTGAATTTTTAGGTTTCACTCTGTTTTCTGCTATATAGATAGATGTGTTTGGAATTCTAAATCAAACACGGTATGTGCTAGCTCCTTGAAACTTGACCAAATGAAGTAGTTCTAAGTTCTATCTCTATGGTTTGTTTCCTCTTGAAGTACCCCATGCAGAGACTGGCGAAAAACACTTTCGTTTGAAAGGGGTTGCCAAGCGTCCAAAAATCTACTAGTTTGCTGAAATCTCAGCAAACATTTTTTCACCAAAACTTGATGATACTTGGTGGTAATGATCAGTTCACTAATCCCACTTGGCTGCCCAACTTTCACTCTTCTAGGTTCAAGCGTTCGTTTCCAGTAACACTTTGAATTTTTAGGTTTCACTCTGTTTTCTGCTATATAGATAGATGTGTTCGAAACTCTGAATCAAACACGGTTTGTGCTAGCTGCGTGAAACTTGACAAAATGAAGTAGTTCTAAGTTCTATCTCTATGGTTTGTTTCCTCTTGAAGTACCCCATGCAGAGACTGGCGCAAAACACTTTCGTTTGAAAGGGGTTGCCAAGCTTCCAAAAAACTACTAGTTTGCTGAAATCTCAGCAAACATTTTTTCACCAAATCTTGATGATACTTGGTGGTAATGATCAGTTCACTAATCTCACTTGGCTGCCCAACTTTCACTCTTCTAGGTTCAAGCGTTCGTTTCCAGTAACACTTTGAATTTTTAGGTTTCACTCTGTTTTCTGCTATATAGATAGATGTGTTTGAAACTCTGAATCAAACACGGTTTGTGCTAGCTCCTTGAAACTTGACCAAATGAAGTAGTTCTAAGTTCTATCTCTATGGTTTGTTTCCTCTTGAAGTACCCCATGCAGAGACTGGCGAAAAACACTTTCGTTTGAAAGGGGTTGCCAAGCGTCCAAAAAACTACTAGTTTGCTGAAATCTCAGCAAACATTTTTTCACCAAAACTTGATGATACTTGGTGGTAATGATCAGTTCACTAATCCCACTTGGCTGCCCAACTTTCACTCTTCTAGGTTCAAGCGTTCGTTTCCAGTAACATTTTGAATTTTTAGGTTTCACTCTGTTTTCTGCTATATAGATAGATGTGTTTGGAATTCTAAATCAAACACGGTATGTGCTAGCTCCTTGAAACTTGACCAAATGAAGTAGTTCTAAGTTCTATCTCTATGGTTTGTTTCCTCTTGAAGTACCCCATGCAGAGACTGGCGAAAAACACTTTCGTTTGAAAGGGGCTGCCAAGCGTCCAAAAAACTACTAGTTTGCTGAAATCTCAGCAAACATTTTTTCACCAAAACTTGATGATACTTGGTGGTAATGATCAGTTCACTAATCCCACTTGGCTGCCCAACTTTCACTCTTCTAGGTTCAAGCGTTCGTTTCCAGTAACACTTTGAATTTTTAGGTTTCACTCTGCTTTCTGCTACATAGATAGCTGTGTTTGGAATTCTAAATCAAACACTGTTTGTGCTAGCTCCTTGAAACTTGACCAAATGAAGTAGTTCTAAGTTCTATCTCTATGGTTTGTTTCCTCTTGAAGTACCCCATGCAGACACTGGCGAAAAACACTTTCGTTTGAAAGGGGTTGCCAAGCGTCCAAAAAACTACTAGTTTGCTGAAATCTCAGCAAACATTTTTTCACCAAAACTTGATGATACTTGGTGGTAATGATCAGTTCACTAATCCCACTTGGCTGCCCAACTTTCACTCTTCTAGGTTCAAGCGTTCGTTTCCAGTAACACTTTGAATTTTTAGGTTTCACTCTGTTTTCTGCTATATAGATAGATGTGTTTGAAACTCTGAGTCAAACACGGTTTGTGCTAGCTGCGTGAAACTTGACAAAATGAAGTAGTTCTAAGTTCTATCTCTATGGTTTGTTTCCTCTTGAAGTACCCCATGCAGAGACTGGCGAAAAACACTTTCGTTTGAAAGGGGTTGCCAAGCTTCCAAAAAACTACTAGTTTGCTGAAATCTCAGCAAACATTTTTTCACCAAAACTTGATGATACTTGGTGGTAATGATCAGTTCACTAATCCCACTTGACTGCCCAACTTTCACTCTTCTAGGTTCAAGCGTTCGTTTCCAGTAACACTTTGAATTTTTAGGTTTCACTCTGTTTTCTGCTATATAGATAGATGTGTTTGGAATTCTAAATCAAACACGGTTTGTGCTAGCTCCTTGAAACTTGACCAAATATAGTAGTTCTAAGTTCTATCTCTATGGTTTGTTTCCTCTTGAAGTACCCCATGCAGAGACTGGCGAAAAACACTTTCGTTTGAAAGGGTTGCCAAGCTTCCAAAAAACTACTAGTTTGCTGAAATCTCAGCAAACATTTTTTCACCAAATCTTGATGATACTTGGTGGTAATGATCAGTTCACTAATCTCACTTGGCTGCCCAACTTTCACTCTTCTAGGTTAAAGCGTTCGTTTCCAGTAACATTTTGAATTTTTAGGTTTCACTCTGTTTTCTGCTATATAGATAGATGTGTTTGGAATTCTAAATCAAACACTGTTTGTGCTAGCTCCTTGAAACTTGACCAAATGAAGTAGTTCTAAGTTCTATCTCTATGGTTTGTTTCCTCTTGAAGTACCCCATGCAGAGACTGGCGAAAAACACTTTCGTTTGAAAGGGGTTGCCAAGCGTCCAAAAACTACTAGTTTGCTGAAATCTCAGCAAACATTTTTTCACCAAAACTTGATGATACTTGGTGGTAATGATCAGTTCACTAATCCCACTTGGCTGCCCAACTTTCACTCTTCTAGGTTCAAGCGTTCGTTTCCAGTAACACTTTGAATTTTTAGGTTTCACTCTGTTTTCTGCTATATAGATAGATGTGTTCGAAACTCTGAATCAAACACGGTTTGTGCTAGCTGCGTGAAACTTGACAAAATGAAGTAGTTCTAAGTTCTATCTCTATGGTTTGTTTCCTCTTGAAGTACCCCATGCAGAGACTGGCGCAAAACACTTTCGTTTGAAAGGGGTTGCCAAGCTTCCAAAAAACTACTAGTTTGCTGAAATCTCAGCAAACATTTTTTCACCAAATCTTGATGATACTTGGTGGTAATGATCAGTTCACTAATCTCACTTGGCTGCCCAACTTTCACTCTTCTAGGTTCAAGCGTTCGTTTCCAGTAACACTTTGAATTGTTAGGTTTCACTCTGTTTTCTGCTATATAGATAGATGTGTTTGAAACTCTGAATCAAACACGGTTTGTGCTAGCTCCTTGAAACTTGACCAAATGAAGTAGTTCTAAGTTCTATCTCTATGGTTTGTTTCCTCTTGAAGTACCCCATGCAGAGACTGGCGAAAAACACTTTCGTTTGAAAGGGGTTGCCAAGCGTCCAAAAAACTACTAGTTTGCTGAAATCTCAGCAAACATTTTTTCACCAAAACTTGATGATACTTGGTGGTAATGATCAGTTCACTAATCCCACTTGGCTGCCCAACTTTCACTCTTCTAGGTTCAAGCGTTCGTTTCCAGTAACACTTTGAATTTTTAGGTTTCACTCTGCTTTCTGCTACATAGATAGCTGTGTTTGGAATTCTAAATCAAACACTGTTTGTGCTAGCTCCTTGAAACTTGACCAAATGAAGTAGTTCTAAGTTCTATCTCTATGGTTTGTTTCCTCTTGAAGTACCCCATGCAGAGACTGGCGAAAAACACTTTCGTTTGAAAGGGGTTGCCAAGCTTCCCAAAAAACTACTAGTTTGCTGAAATCTCAGCAAACATTTTTTCACCAAAACTTGATGATACTTAGTGGTAATGATCAGTTCACTAATCCCACTTGACTGCCCAACTTTCACTCTTCTAGGTTCAAGCGTTCGTTTCCAGTAACACTTTGAATTTTTAGGTTTCACTCTGTTTTCTGCTATATAGATAGATGTGTTTGGAATTCTAAATCAAACACGGTTTGTGCTAGCTCCTTGAAACTTGACCAAATGAAGTAGTTCTAAGTTCTATCTCTATGGTTTGTTTCCTCTTGAAGTACCCCATGCAGAGACTGGCGAAAAACACTTTCGTTTGAAAGGGGTTGCCAAGCTTCCAAAAAACTACTAGTTTGCTGAAATCTCAGCAAACATTTTTTCACCAAAACTTGATGATACTTGGTGGTAATGATCAGTTCACTAATCCCACTTGACTGCCCAACTTTCACTCTTCTAGGTTCAAGCGTTCGTTTCCAGTAACACTTTGAATTTTTAGGTTTCACTCTGTTTTCTGCTATATAGATAGATGTGTTTGGAATTCTAAATCAAACACGGTTTGTGCTAGCTCCTTGAAACTTGACCAAATGAAGTAGTTCTAAGTTCTATCTCTATGGTTTGTTTCCTCTTGAAGTACCCCATGCAGAGACTGGCGCAAAACACTTTCGTTTGAAAGGGGTTGCCAAGCTTCCAAAAAACTACTAGTTTGCTGAAATCTCAGCAAACATTTTTTCACCAAATCTTGATGATACTTGGTGGTAATGATCAGTTCACTAATCTCACTTGGCTGCCCAACTTTCACTCTTCTAGGTTCAAGCGTTCGTTTCCAGTAACATTTTGAATTTTTAGGTTTCACTCTGTTTTCTGCTATATAGATAGATGTGTTTG